>NW_008795629.1:1063136-1110637 GCF_000699145.1 Aptenodytes forsteri
GCAGCCTGTCAGTACTTAAAGGGGGCTTATAAAAAAGATGGTGGCAGACTTTTTAGCGAGGCCTGTTGCGACAGGACAAGGGGGAATGGCTTTAAACTAAAGGGGGGTAGATTCAGACTAGACATAAGGAAGAAATTTTTTACGCTGAGGGTGGTGAAACACTGGCACAGGTTGCCCGGAGAGGTGGTGGATGCCCCATCCCTGGAAACATTCCAGGTCAGGTTGGACGGGGCTCTGAGCAACCTGATCTAGTTGAAGATGTCCCTGCCCACGGCAGGGGGGTTGGACTAGATGACCTTTAGAGGTCCCTTCCAACCCAAACTATTCTATGATTCTATAATTTTGGAGGTAGGTCAGACTCACTCTTTTGTGCATTAATATATTACCGCTGCTTCCAAGCTTTGCTTTCATGCAAATTACTTCCTTTTTATTGCTACTCATCATTCCCATCCCTTAAAAAACTTTCTCCCCATCTGCAGCCCATTGTCATAGTGCCTGTGGGAGGAGGAGGCTGTTCAATTATTATAGCTCAAGTATAATGTTCATAGCATAATAGTGCATTAGAAAGATTCAGAAATGTCTTTGCAATGCAAATAGCCATAAGCTTCAGCATCCTCCTTCTCTCCAGCTATGTTTAACCACACATCTTCCAAAGGTCAATACCCTCAAGACAGAATATGGATGTGCTCTTCATGTGCTTTGGTGCAAAGTTTAAGTCTCTTTAAACTTAACCTGCTGATGAAGTTGACTTCAGTTACCCCACACGATGTGGTATTTTTTAACAGATTAGGGAATGCTCACACATTCTGTTTTACCACCTGACTCATAGAGGTGGCAGCCTCCAAACTGTAAGCAGTAAGTGGGATTTGTAATGTCTTCAAGTATCTCAAACAGATTCGGAAAAGGATTTCTGGCATGAACTGGATTATCAAGGACAGAAGTCTGACCATTGCTATCTTCCTTTGTCAACAAGCCTTATACTTCTGAGAAGAAACATGGCCCTGAGCACTAGAGCTCTTAAAAAGGCCCATAGATTTTTGAAACATCTTGAATTATGTCCCTTAATTTCCTGAAAAAGTGTCCTATATAATGCCCTGAGACAACCTGGGAGAATACCAGCTACTAAATAAATATTTAATTAATATCTATTAAAATGAACTCATTCCTTTCCTGAACAACAAACCTGATACATTTGCAAGTCATTTGGTAAGAAGAATTTGCAACATATGTTGAGAGTCCCATAACTTTCTGGGTGCAGACAGAGAGCTGTGGGGAAAAGTGGGAGAGCTAGATGCAGTATTGGGATAAACTGACAGCTGAGAGGCAGCAGAGAGGGAGGGAGGCAGACAAAAAGGGATGGACTCAAGTTGTTCATTGTGTGGGTAGCACACAATGTAGAGAACAAGGCAGTGGGAAGACTGGGGCAGGGAGTCTACTGGTTCCTCTATCTTCCTCCCATGTGAAGCCACCACCCCTTCCCTGTGTCTCTGCCCCGGTGGAGCAGACCGTTGCATTCACAGCTCTGCCCACGTAAGATGTGGAAGAAGGAATTGGGCAAAGGAGTCATGTCACAGAAAGGACGTGAATGGGGCAGCAAACACCGAAACACTGCAAAAGAGAACGTAACAGGAAGGAAAGGAGCAAGTGTCTATCTAGGACAGGAATAGAGAAGGCTCATTTCTGCCCTCCTGAAAATCCCGACTTGATCAATCTCCTCCTACTGCAAGCCACAATGCAAGCAATTAGCACAGTTTGAGTGCTTGCAGCCCATCCCTTGCTGTTACAGTTAGGTCCATGGCATACACAAATTTGATTTGCTAAGTACCATAATGCTGTAGTGCCCAATTTCCAGAGGCTTAATTAGTTACTATCATTCTTTACTTCCTGATTTAAAAAAAAAAAATTGAATCATTTTCTACAGGGAGCTTTGCTGGGCAATCTCAGCTCTGCAAATAAAAAGCTTTAAGTGTACAATATATCAACAAACCAAACTTCTGCATTACAATACCTAGGAGAATGGCAGAAAGTCTCACAGTTTTTAAAACCTAAATTAAGCTCCCAGTAAGTTTTTGTAGATATTGAATTAATTGATCAAATTGAAATCAGTGTAGAGGTACTAAAATGGCTCCATGCCTCAAAACAATCAGATTAGCTGGAAAACAGAGTTCAGCCTTATCTCAGCGGTGAGGCAATTACTATTTTACAGCAAGCAATAAAATTTCAACTCTGGCAAGAGAACAGTCCCAAGCAAAACACACCTGTGAAGTGTTCAGTAAATTCTTGCTCCAGTTTCATGGCTCTCTCAAATGTCTTCCTGGCTTGCTCTTCCGTTAAGCGTTTATTCATTTCCCTGAAATCGAAAACATTACACATTTAAAAACTACTATCAAATACTTGGGAGTCTTTTGAAATAAGGCTTTAAACTGCTGCCTGAGTATTAACCCTAATAAGAGGCAGTCTCCTAAATGACACACCTAAGCAAAGACTGTAGTGGGAATGAGCTGTTCTGACACTATGTTGCATGGAATTTAGCACAATGACATTCGTTCTCAAGCACTTTAATTTGGATTAGAAACCCCGTCTAAAAGCCCCTAGAAATTCAACTCAGGAAATTAAATATTGCTTAAAACACAAATATTACAATTGTCTTCACATAATCTGCAGTTGGCTTTTCAAATACAATGACAGTCTCAAACAATTTAGCCTGAGGTACTTTACTTTTACTCACATGATATTTTCCACTGTTTTGGGTTTAATAAAAATGGAGATCGGGTACAGCTGGGCAATCTGCAACCTTTTGATCGCATTACCAGAAACATCAAGAATGCAATGTTTACCCTAAAAAGTGAGAGAGAAGGGAAAATGGCACTAAGCAAAGTTTAAGTCACAGGTATGCATAGCTAATAATGTAGAAAAGAAAACACGTCTCCACTGAAGCCAACAAAATTAGAGCATTCACATCGATGATATTATGATTTCACCACAAGGTCCCACAATGGTCCTCCGTTGGGATCATACATCATTTGAGATGTTCCTGACCCTTCTTCCTTCCTTTCTCCACCAGAGGTTGCAGCCCAATCAACAATGCAGAATCATCCAGTGGAACAGCTGTACTTCAACCACACCACCAAAATTTTATATATATATATTTTTTTTTAAATTCAATAATTTGAGGATCCTTTAGGGAGGTGGCCATGTCACAGATGCAGTTTAGAGAGGAGCCAGATGACTTAACTGGCATACCTCAGGGAGTAACCACCCCTGATGGTGGCATATTTCCCTGCCATCAGAATCGTTAGATAGAACTGAATACAAGCACTCTCCTCCCCGCAGGTACCACACAATAGAATACCAAGTTTGAGATGGTGAATGCAATTTATTTGGGCCGATTACTTTTTATCTCTTGAGAAATGAATAAAACTTAACTCTTCCTTGGACAGTTGGAAGACAATGTGGTAGGGCTGCTTGTCTCCCCACCTCTGTTCTCTCACTATAAGCAATTTTCCAATTTTCCAACTCTTTGGGATATCTCATCTCAAAGGCTTTTCCTGTTCCTCAGCTCCTCTCATCTCCGATACGCTTATTTCCACCTCACCCATTTTTCTTTCTTTCCTTTCTGAGTAGCGTATGACTAATATGGCATACCACCATTTTAGAAAGGGATGGGCAGAGAGGAACAGAAAACCACTGTCGGGCGACCAAAGTAAGAAAAGCTTTTTCTTTAGCAGGAGTCCAATGTGAATGGCAGAATTCTGTGAGCCAGGATACAAACCATAAAACCAAAGGTTACTCATATCATACAACACACTTCCTGAACTCCTGGGAGATCATTCCCGGAGGGCATGTTGAAGAGCAAGGAAGTGACTGCAATCTGAAATGACAGACTCGTTTCCGCTTCCTGGCAGAAGAGATCACTAGGATCGTTTACATTTGATCTCTTGCACAACAAAACCACAGAATTTTATTTCAGGAGTTCTTAAAGAGGATAGAAGTGTTCTTCCCACACGAACAATACATATCTGCTTGCTTTCAACTGATAATAGCTGTTTCCCAGATCCAGTCCATGGATCTGGATGCTGAGTGGTATAATTTAAGAAAGGTGTTTCTATGTTCTAGCAGAGCATTTTGCTACGTGTGCTGACCTGTCTACATCTTTCAAATAGTTTCTCTTTAAATGTGGCACATGCTCTGGGATTTGAGAATTAAGAGCATTACCCGGTCCATGTTCCTTTTTGGGATTTGACACTTCGTATTTGCTGTATATGGCCCTACAACTTTTGCCAGGTGCCAAAGGATATTGGGCAAAGGGTGGAGGACTAGATTGCCAGCACAGTAGCTGCACTGGACCTTATGGAATACAACTGTGACAGTTTATCCCAAATCGATAATGAACATGTGTTAACAGTGGCCTCAGACACAGAGATTTGCAAGCTGCTAGCGATTCCAAAGAGGATATGAAAATTCCTTTCATGTGAAGATTTGGAAGACAAGGAAAAGAAACGCAAGTACTTTATGATAGAATCATCATGTTTTCATCCAGGGAAGCTATTTTGCTCTTTGCACAGTGCATTTAAACAATATTTTACATATTTTTTAGTTCCTTACTTGCACTGCATCTGATTGAGAAACTCAGCACAGCACTCAGTGCCTTTTACAATAACTGAACAATGACATCAAAAAGCATCTTTAGCTGTGTCCATTATAGGTAAGGAAATGAGAGAGATAGGGATCAGCTGGAAGCATGGGCAAATGAACACAATTTAAAGCTATTGCAAGAATACTATTTCTGCACTTTTGGGGTAGTAGCAGTCACTTTCTGTTGTGTCTGCCCCTAAATTCATCGCAGAAAACTTGGAAATAGTCTTTTGTATCCCAGTAATAAGACCCACTGAAGAGACTCATCTCTTAAGCGAGATGGAGAGGACTACAAGGAGGGAGTAGCCCCAGATTGACCACTTTGCAGCCCTGTCACGATTTTGAAGTCAAGTTCTGAAGGACAGGCTATTGTTTCACTGAAAAATAACGTTAGCTGGAACTGAGAAATTGCTGCATATACCCAAAGTCCCACGGTGCCTGTGCAAGAAATTTAATAACATGGAGACATCTGGTAGTACTTTGTTCTTTATGTCAGTTCATAAAAGATTCACAATCATTTTGCACCTTACTAATCCCACTAGATGGGCAAAAGAACACAGCCGATTTCAGGTCTAGGATGGAACTGAAAGACTGTATCTGTGCTACCAGGTGAAGCAACTGCCGACAGGTTTATAAAGTTCAAGCTGTTCAATAAATAGTTTCATCATTTAATCACATACAATAGTTTCACAACTTCATTCAGCCTCCCATACAACGTACAGTTCATTTACTTTAACAATTTTGTAGTTAATTTTATTTTCTTTACTTTTCTTGCTATATACCACGAGGCCAGGTTCTATTCCATAGGGTGAGAAAGACAGCAGAAGAAAACTTCATCGCCTGAACCACAGAATCTCACCGTGTTCGCCCTGTTTTTGATTCCAGTAAATTACACTGGCCAGAAATAACAACACTCAGCCATTTGGCCAGAATGGTCTACACTGTTTTCCAGAGGACTAACTACACTCCCATGTCTCAGGGGTTAACCACACTTACCCTCTGCATGTCCAGACTGAAAGTGCTCACGCTTGTGAGTTCCCACCTAGAAAATAGCTGTTTCTTCTCTCATACGGATCAGATAACATTGTCTACTGTAAATGCACCATATTTGTAAGCAGTAGAATGACACTCATCAACCTAATGTGGAACATTTGCAAAAAATTTTCACCAAAAAATTTTCTTTAAAACAAGCATCTCACTCTAAGAAATATGCTCCTTTCTTTCCACTCTTTTTCTGAGAGCTCAAGTAAACTTCACTTTGAATTTAGAAATATTTAGATTTTGCAAGAAATAGTTAATTAACATCTGTTCAAGATAAAAACAGTAAAGTCAGTCTTCAAAATGTAGTGGTAGTTATGTAGAACGTCTTTCTAAAATTGAGTTTATTACATTCACTCCTTTCCCTTTGTCAGATAAATCCATGAAGGGCACAAAGAATAACAATTTTACAAGTTTTCTTCTGCACAGGTCTATATCAAATGGATCATCATATTAATTGACTCCACCACCGCTATTCTTAATTAGTTAATGATCTATGTACATGAGCTAGACTAATTAGTCTGTAATTCCAATTATTTCTTCTCTATTTTCTTTATATGAGGGCACAAACTATGGTTGCTTTTTTCCTGTAATTTAATCATGATGCTTTCGTTATTCCAAAGCTTCATTATTTCCCTAAATGCATTTGTGACAATGCACTTTGTTTCTAGTTTTGTACAAATTCCTTTTAAAAGTCAGAGGGTTCCTAATGGCTTCTTGCCATTCTTCTCTTTTTTTCCCTGTCAGCACAGACAGATAATCACCTCAGTAAATGAAAGTAACTGGCACTGATTTACCTTTTCTGCTACTTCTCGCACTGATTGGACACTTGTTCCATAAAGATGATTATTGTACTGGCCAGCTTCAATGAATTTGTGATCCTGAATATCCTTCTCCATTTGCTCTCGAGAAGTGACAAAATGGTAATCACGTCCATCCACCTCATAATCTCGTTTTGGTCTAGTAGTATCTTTAAATATAAACCAGTAATTTTTAAAGCAAAACAAAAAACAGTGACTTTTTTCCCTACAATATCCAAAAACAGTCTCCCATTTATACTGCAAAATTGTCACAAGCAAAGAGATGACTGACAACTAAGATAGCTCTATAAAAGTTTAGACAGTATATTTTTTTTTAACTCAACATACATACAACTTTTTTTTAACTCAACATACAGAGGATGTCTATTAAGAAAATTAACACAAAAAATCATTTAGAATTGCTTTAGTATTTACTGAGACTTACGTGGAACACATGAGCCAAATTTGTCTGGAAATTCTGAGATCAGATCATCATTTATTCTGTCTTTCATGGGTCCCAAAACAATCACAGGTCGAGTGTAACTGACTATTAAACATAAAGGAATAACATCAGTTACATTTCAGTATGATTGCTTTCTTTTACAGTTCAGCAAAGTAAGCTTTATCACATGGTAATGGTTTCAATACCTAAAAGAATATGTACTCCTAAAGAGAAGAAAAACATGTTGAAGAACGTATATCAATTAATACCGTAGTCACAGTAAGATGTTAGATCTTCACTTTCAAATCACCATCCTGGGGGATCGAAGATGTCTTAAATTATGAAGTCTTTGGGGAAAAAAAGAAGTCTTTTCACAAAGTAACATCCTTCCTTCAAATGAAAGTTTGAAAATCTTTTCACTTCAAAGAGCTACCTAAGCAGTAGCAGAGTTCGTGAAATTCCAGTTCTGTGTTGGGAGAAGCTGCTTCTTTTCCTCTAAGATCACAACTTAAATACTCATATATGAAAAGACTCAACTATATATAGCTTCTGTAACTATTAACACCCTTATAAAATGAAGTACAGCATCTTTTAAAAGCAGCTTAATTTTTTACAAAGTTATAAAGGGCTTTTGGTTGAAAATTAAGCTCAAGCAGAAAATATCCGATTATACTGCAAGAACCATGAAGACAATGTCTAAGTATCTTGGCATTAGCATATAATTTCAGCTGTATATATTTTAGTTTTAGGTTCAGTCTGTCTTTCATGCACAAATAAGTCCAAATTAAATAAAGTCTGACCTATAAAATATATTTTAATTTGACTCTCAGAACTATTTCCTTTCAGGGTTATCAAGATATTCATAAAAGGAATGTCTGGGATCCAGTAACTGTCAACCTATTAATTTAACAATAAACATCTTTGTTTAAAGACTAAGGGTGGCCCACTAGTGTCTCAATTCCAAGCACCTTTAAATCTATTTTGGTCATTACAGTTCTTTATTCCTCTGGGCTTCTTTAAAAAAAAAAAATCACTGTGGAAATGAATTAGTGGACAAATGCAGATAATGTGTACAGGGAATGTATTACTGCACCTAAGCAAAGGAACGAAGTGCTGGTTCTTTTATGGCCTTCCCCATATGCTATGTTAGATTCATAAAGGGAATTACAGTCATGTATTTAAATGCCAAAGCACTTGGCTCTCTAAAAATCTTTAGTTTTACAATATGGTGGTTACTAAACCATCGGCTTGCGCAAAGTCTCATTCACAGCTTTTCTCTTCAGCCTTAATGTTAATTCACTTGGTATTACTATCGTTCTCACTAAACCGTTAAGCTATCAGAATCTGGGAAGCTAATGCCAGCTAAAAAGATGTTTCTCGTTTTGTGAGACCCTCTGGTATGCACACATACACAGACCCAGCGGCTGCTCATCTGAGGGTAACCAACCTCCAGTTCCCCAGCTTAAGCATAGTTTACTTAGCACGTCGAAGAGGGCCTACCATTTCCCCATTTCTAGCATGGTCTCAACTCATGCATTTCTCATCCATGATTTTATTTGGAGCCTACCAAAATTACCAATTAGATGATACAAATAAGGTAGTTTGTGTTAGTCTTGTATAACTATTTTTACTACTTTTGGAAGCTTACTGATGAAATGGAGCCCATATGTGACGATTAACAAGTTGGAGTGGAAGGTCTATTCAGGCACGCGTGTTCCACAACGCTATTAAAAGCAACCGGGCCATGCCACTCACTGCGTGAAACCAAAAATGAAATCTTGACACTCAAAATTCATGTAAATACATGATGTATACTTACTTCGACTGCCATCTTATTTGATAGGTAATAGACATCAAGTATTCCCAAAGGACATCCCTTTTACAGATTAATTTACAAATATATGAGCTATGTATCAGATAACGTAAATCAACCGTTAGCACCTGTGGTGGTGAATGGGAACACTAGAAATTCTGTATCTATTATACACAGTGAAGCAAGATCAGGAGCAAGGTGAAAACGAAATTATAGCATCCCACTGGAAATCACCGACAAGCATTTCATTTTAAATGCAAGGGTGAGAAAACATTTTGTCCTATCGATTTCCATTTCATTCAAAAAATTTTTTTTTCTGGGGGAAAAAAAAAAAAAAATCACTTGGCAATTGCTAACCAAATTAGCCATATAAGAAGTCCATACAGAAATGGGGACTGCCATGTTTTAGAGACATTTCAATTAAAGCCTACTAAAATAGACAAATGATCTATTGACACACTTTGCTGTGACAGAGAAAAGGAACTGCAACAGTTAGAATGCAAAAGCAATATGAAACAGAAGAAAACTAATTTGAGGTTCATACTGATGAAACTGTTATACATACCATGTTTTCCTTATGCAATGTAAACCACACATAATAAGTTATTTTAAGTAGCACACCTTTGGACCGTGCACTAAATAATTCAGCAATTGCATTTAATAATTTATGCCTTTATGCTTTATTCATTTGAATAATGGTAACAAGTTCAAAACAGTGAAGAAGTTTATCATGGTGCTCAGTACATAAGGGCACATGAATCATTCTGGTAATTCAGATGATATTTATTTTATACTGAGTGAGATCTACAAACCTTCCTGTTGATTGACTGGTTCATACGACAAGACATATTCCTCTTGGCCACCTGAAATGTAAACGCAAAGACGTATCTATGTATTTTTTTCTAAACAAACATATTTAAATTGAGTCATTCAATGAACTATAATGATACAGACATTCCTCAGTAATATGCATTACAATGATACTGATGAAGGACATTTTTCAAGAACGATGAATTATAAAAATCACAAAGATAAGCCAAACACAAAATTTTAAAGCGTAAGACACATACAGTATAAATAATTTCCTGGTTTATGTTAGCATGTCAAACTGACATCAAGCACAAGAAGAATTTTAAAGCATTATTGAAATGCTCTTATACACGTTTCCCTGAATGAAATGCATGCACGGTATCATTCACTGCTAGAGGCAATGCCACCTTCGTGATGAACATTCTCCATACTTTGAAGCCAGCATTTACAGTAACATTTTTCTACATTTATACAGGGTTGACAATCATGTATGTCAAGGTGTACATATCTTCCATTAACTTTATCATGAAGTGGCATTTATATAAACACCTTCAATCACTCTAATTCTACAAAAAAAAATGTGATTGTGTATACTAAATAACTATTATTTTATTAATGCATTTTTAAAGATGAACTTGAAAACAAAGAATGCTTTGTATTGTTCTCAGCTCCAGAAAGCACATCAGCAGTGAATGAAACTAAAATAACTGAATTTTGACCTTTGACAGCTGCAGGCTTTTTAAATGTTAGTGAAAGCATCTGAAATATACCTCAGTTGCCATCTTTCTAAAAGATTATTTCTAGTCTAACAAGATATCTCCAAATAAGATTTCTTGCAATGGAATCACTAAAAATTAACTCCATGACAGCAAAGAATTTATAATTCTGAAGATACAAGCTCAAATTATGTGACATTACTATGAACTTTGAATAAAATACAGCCCTTCAATAACTCACTTGTGTAATTTTGGAACATTCTTTGTAGTTCATAAGCCATACTTATAACAGGCAAAGGAACATACCAATGCTATACCACAGTTGTATAGAAGCAGATGGCAGATAAAGGCTTTTATAAATTAATATATTGCTTCTATATATCTATTCTTTATTTCATAGCAAACACCATTGATCTTTTCAATCTAAAATTTACAATTTCATTAAGAGAAATATTTCTTTTATTTGCAATAAATTTGCATTCAAACTGTACTACAGCAATACATGAATGAACATTTTAATTTTTTAAGTTATTGCAAGTGAGGAATACATTAAGACAGACATGAAAACATGCAACCTGTACATTTTAATATCTCAAAAAGTTACTCATGCAAATGGATTTTAGAAGGACAGTATATACTTTCAGAACCCCTTTTAGGCTAGGGAGAGGAATAGGGAATCACCAGCTATTGACTCATCTATGAAAGATCCAAATCATGTAATTAGATACATCTTTGGAGAAGTCACATTGCTATAAAGTCAAAAATCAGTTAAGCAAACTACTGAAGAGATAATAACAAGTAAAAAGCATCCCCTGATTGAGGGCAAAAAGTATATATTGTCACTGCTTTTCAATACTTTGGAAAAAGGAATATTAATAGAATGAACCTTTTGAACAACCGTACTCATCTGTAATCAAGATAACTTTCATATTAGACAGCAGTAAGAAGAAATTAAAAAAATCATTTTATTAAAAAGTGCTTGGAATTACACATTCAGATAAGCAAATCCATGACATTTGTAATAAAATCAGGGCTTCTCAAGTAATAACACAGTAAAAAACTAACTAGTAGTACTAATAATGAGCTTTAAACATACATAAAGCAAGCTCCAAGAAAAACCTTGGAGCCGGGGGGGTAAAGAGGGAAGCAGCAAATTTATGGAGAAACAGTCATGGTTAGATAGTTTTAATGGCGTGCCATTAAAAATGGTTAAAGTTTGTAAGTTTGTCACATAGGCAAAGGCAACCTCCATACATACTCAATTTTGTGTTATTCTCAGGGAACATGAATGCCTCCCCCAGTTGGTTTCTTTTCAGTCTATGACACTATTAGTACTGTAAGCGCTGGGGATTTTATATACATGTATAAATTCTTGAGTGTAATCATCCGGAAGAAAAAATGTGGATCATCACCTCTGAGAAGATCTACAGCTTCCAAACAAATGTATCTGTTAATGAACCACCTTCCTCATAAATAACATCTGTTTCTGAAGTGCCTGTTATACAGTTAGCAGGCAACTAGGAGCTGACCAGTGAGCCACTCAGTGTCACACTGCGTGACTTTTACTGTTCCTTCTTTTTGTATTCCTCTTCAAGTCCTCAACTTTTTCACCTTCCTGCTCTGCTCTACCCTGGGTTCCAGGTCTAGACTGTGCGACCTTACTGAGGAGTTGTTCACTGGAAATGACCAGCGGGATTGAAGTTCTGGCTCTGGTTTAAGACATTTTAAAGCATTGTAGAGCAGCATCGTGCAGCATATTACCCACTGTGAACATGTAGTACTACTGTAGCTTGGGTAATAGTAAATAGTACTGTAGCTTGGGCTAGTGAAAAAGCTAACTCAGTCTAGTATTTAAAAGATACTGTCTTCAGAAAGAGAGAACGTGTATGTGTGCCTATTATGCTAATTTATCATAACTGACTCCACCACTGAACGTGTGTTGTATGCTTCGAACACAATGCATATAACCACCCACACTAGACAAAATAGATAAATGAAAGCTGAAAGCATGGGTAAATACATGTTTGCTTATCTTTTCTTTCATTAGAAGTATATACATATTAAATCTGAGTATCAGTTGTGAAAAA
Organism: Aptenodytes forsteri; assembly: GCF_000699145.1. Lineage (NCBI taxonomy): Eukaryota > Metazoa > Chordata > Aves > Sphenisciformes > Spheniscidae > Aptenodytes > Aptenodytes forsteri. The sequence goes on from NW_008795629.1 coordinate 1,075,478, forward strand.
TGTAGATAGTTATTGCACTATTTAACAGATTACCCTGTTTAGTTACACTTCCAGTATTAAGCTCAACTACATATAATTGTATTTGTCAGCATTAAATTTACATTTAGGTTTTAACAGGTCTAGCTAGCTTGCATAATTAAAAAAAAAAAAAAAAGAAACAAATTGATTCAAATTAAGCTGAACTAAGAAAATTATCATAGATAACAATAAAAATATTCATAAAGGAGGTTTGCAATGATTCTCTCTAGTCAGTTTTTAAAAAACAGAGACACAGCAGAATTTGCAGTACCCCACCAAGCACATGAATATAGATTTCACCTGAAGGTGACTGGGAAGTTCTATTTAACATGTAAATACCCAGAACAGACAGACAAACAAAATCAAAGAAAGAGCTACTAAACAAAGGTTTTAAATAAACAAAGAACTTAAAAACACTTACGGTAACTACTTTCACTATCGCTGGCATTAGAGGTTACATGCTCTGAAATTGCAACACAATGGAAAAAAAAAATAAGGAACATACACTAATGGCATGAGTCCAAAAGAAAGCAAATTGACACAAAATAATCCAGATGAAAGACAATACTGATATCAAAATGCTGAAATCAATACATACTGCATATAAAAGTTTTAAGGTACTTCTCATAGCTCTCAGGATCAAGCCTAATTTCATATGAAAGGAATGGATGTTAATAAAAGGAAAAACATTAAAGATCATATCAAAATAAGATTACGAAAAGTACACTAATTCATAGTTCACATGTAACCCTGCAATTTTTAGGTTTTCACTTCAAGATGAATTTTGTTGTGCAAAAACTATGGGATTATGCATTTCAACTTTTATGCAGGCAATTTATTGATTATATTAAGAGTGTTGTAGCAGAAAATACTGGACTATATTGCAGGAAATATAGTGTAGCACGTTCAATAATAGACACTTTCCTGTGGTATATTAAATAGTTTACTTGAAGCGCAATGCAGAATTAAGAGCCCCCCCCCCCCCCCCCCGTAAATGCTTTAGTTTCAAAGGCTCCTGACTTTTATTCTTGACTATCTATATTAATTTCACGCCTTTTGCATATTAATCAAATAGATCAGTAGCTACAAGGTGCTTATACTTTTTTAAGCTATGTAACTGTGTTGAATACGTTTATGATAAAAATGAACACGACTGAAGAACTTCAGGTATCAATCTATTGTTACCTGAAAATTCTACAAATCTGGTGAACAAATATGAACTTTGATATTGCTGAACTTTATTGTAAAGAATCAATTTTTATGCCACCCAATGAGTGGGTCTCTTTGTAATAAAAAATACTAATATTCACAGGTTAAGACTGCATAAAGAAGCTTGTATTTGACCTACACATATTAAGTGCAATTAAATTTGAAATTATGTACCTAACTGTGCATATAATAATACATATTGTTGTCATGAGGAGCCTTTATAATACATTAAATTCAGTGCGGTTCCTCCCCTACAATATTGAAGAGAAGGAAGCAAGGGGACTCTGTAGTAAGAATACAGTTACAAAGCATGTATGCTTCTAGCGTTTAATAAACATTAAAAAAAGTCATCATATGTAAACTAATTAACCTTTTCAAATGTTTTTGGATAAAGTGAACCAGTATGTTTAAACCACAAATCTCTGGCTAGACTGAACTCCCTCACTTCATTTCTGTGCAGGAAAAACAGACAAGTATTTCCAAATGTTTGCGGGTACCAGCAATTTGTATCTACTTCCATTTCATTTTCTTGTCTTGGAAAAAGAACGTCCACATTGGCATGGAAGAGGCAAATAATGATGTTTAAAAGCCTCGTGGTAGAACATGAAAGGGAGACATTGTCAATTGAGAATACAAGTGTTGTGATGTAGTCTGATAACGGGCACAATTGGTGAAGATGGAAAGCCTGAAGTGCCAGCAAGAACAGCAGTCTTGCAGAGCCCAAGTAACACAGCTTGCGCTAATCGTGGTAAGGCAGTTTCAGAAAGTATGACTGTGCTGAAAAACAGGCTAGAAGCCGTTTGTTTTTATAACAGAATCACCTAGTGACATTTCTGGACCATATTACATAGTTTAAACTAGGTATGATCATAAGGCCATAAAGGCTGCTTGTGATGATCTGCTCTGAACCATAAGGCCATAAAGGTTGCTAAGGTCTTCTGCTCTAGACCAAGAATTTCCTTGAAACTAGCCATTTCAGAAATGGAAAATTAATGTTATAGCTACTAGAACTTTTATTTCACAATTGAGGCCAAGTAGAGAAGTACACTGCTTCTTACATGCAATTTCAGGAACACTGTGAATAACAGTTATGTGCTGGGAAGAAATGCTATCTTTCATGACCTTTAGTCACTTATTTTTAGTGACTAATTTTACTATTCCATAAACGCATAACAATGTATGTGTTCAATATCTGTGATGAAAGCAAGGTCTTTTTTTTATTTGTCATTTTAGTACAGTGGTGGTGTCTGTGTACACAAACAGATCTGTTAAGAGTACTCAGCAACTTTTGAATCTTACTGTATTCAAGTAGTTAACATTTCTGCAGGAAATGCAACTAATGCTTATGTGTCTCCTCTATTAGCCACCCCTCTACCTGGTCTAAAAGCATCGTAAGAGTTCAAATAAGTCAGAAAGAAAAACTCTCACAGCATTTGTTAAGCAAAGGTTTTTTGTTTTAAGTAGCTGTAAACATCAGTCACCTAGAGAGAGGATTTAAAACTGTAACTAAAGTGTTACGGCAATGGTTGTACTATTACTGTAAAAAGCCATAGGTTATTTTTAAATAAATAAAAACACAAAGACAAGATAAAAAGTGATATAAAAAAATAATCACCAATTTAAACACACAGTACTATTAAGGACAAACAAATAAGCACTGGTAAGCTTCTGAACAACAACAAAAAAATCTAACGTAATAGTCACATGAACTTAAAGTAACACATTCCTGAAAGCAAAAAACCCCCAGAACATTACAAACTAGAAAAAGCTTATGAAACATTTTTTAGAGTCAACCTCCTTATGCCAGTAGAACACCAGTCTGAGAGATCTGTTAAAAAAAAAAAAGTAGTAATTTTTCAGATGGAGGTTAAAATAACTTGGGAGTATTTTGATCACTTACTCAGGCCTCTTGAATTTTTAAATAAATAAAAACACAAAGACAAGATAAAAAGTGATATAAAAAAATAATCACCAATTTAAACACACAGTACTATTAAGGACAAACAAATAAGCACTGGTAAGCTTCTGAACAACAACAAAAAAATCTAACGTAATAGTCACATGAACTTAAAGTAACACGTTCCTGAAAGCAAAAAACCCCCAGAACATTACAAACTAGAAAAAGCTTATGAAACATTTTTTAGAGTCAACCTCCTTATGCCAGTAGAACACCAGTCTGAGAGATCTGTTAAAAAAAAAAAAAGTAGTAGTTTTTCAGATGGAGGTTAAAATAACTTGGGAGTATTTTGATCACTTACTCAGGCCTTTTGATCCCATGTCGTCAGGGACCTCCTGCAGAGTAGTCCCCAGAGGGCAAGCAATAAAAAGACAATCACAAAGAAAATAATTGTCAGTAATATATAAAATTGGCGCTACGACAGGAGACAGTTCCCAGAACATCACAGGGGAAGGTAAGTCTATAGGATTTGACCTGACTGGCACATGAAGTGTAATCAATGATGCAAACAGCAGAGAACGCAGTTTGTAGCAGACCTGGTCTGAATTAAAGATAAGTTTGCTGAGAAGACACTTTTTTTTTTTAGTACCGGCAACAACGATGAAAATCAAAGTAACCTCTCTTCATTAGGAAAACCAAATTAGAACGGAATGACTTTGAAGTAACCAGTCTGAAGGGACTGATTCGAGAAGCTGGTAAGCTTCGTTATACTTTCTTCATTGCTGTGCGCTCTCCTCCAAGTCAGAAATGAGGAACCATCACTGACAGCACTGGAAGGCTGTTATCTCCTCCAGTTATGTACACAGTTACTCAAAAGTATTACCCAGTTTATTCCAAACTGGGATACTCTTGGGTTAAATTTTACTTTAACAGCAAACAAATGGTTTTATTGATTTTGTAGATTGGTTCGTCTTTGGCACCTCAAGCTCGTTAGCCTGTTGCAGCTCATGAAACTGTCTCCATGGTAACACCCTACTGCAATCTAGCAGGCCCTTCTACGTGTGCTTCGCTCTCCATCGAATGCCACATACTTACGGTCAATATCACTGGTTTCCTGCTCACTCTGGTCCTTGTTCTTGTAGAAGGGAAATTTTCGGGAAAAGAGGTTCTTTTTACGCTTGTCATTGAATGACTGCTGAAGAAGAGAAGGAGGGGCAAAACAAAGGATGTCTAATGTCTGTGTGAACAAAGGCCCAGACCAGCAGCTTTGTGGAAGCTGACTCCTAAAACCACATTATGCAGTGCATATTCCAGTTTAACATTATCTTCTCATCTCATTAAAAATAGAGATCGGGATCACGGCTTTGCTCACACCCTCTGTATTTCACATGATTACTACTGAGAGAACTGGCAGGCTGGTTCATCCTATATGGCCTGACCTGTATTTCACAAACTTAGGCCTGCTGGGAGTACAAAAAGATGGGAAAAACTAGGCTGCTATAAGATGGCCAAACCATAATGAACTCAAAGTCAATTAAATCACTGATATTGTCTAATACAGGGGTTACAGTATTTTTAAAAACCACTGAGGCTTTACACATGCTTTTGCAAACAGCTGACATCATAACAGCACATCGGAAGTATTTGCCAGTGTTACCCATTTGCAAAGGCAAAACTGTAAATACTTTGGTGACAACTGCTAAATAACATATCATACAGTAAAAAAAAAAAATGGAAGTTAAAAGCTGGCATTGTACCAAATGCTCTTACAATACGACTAAGTAACAGTGAAATAGGAAAAAGGGAAAAAAGAAATGTGTCTAGCTAAAACATCCAAACAATAAAAAAAACAAACCCAAAACAAACTATATTTGTTTCAATCTTTCACAATTGCAATTCATTGCAAGTTCACTGAAAGAAATTACTTCGACTCTATGTAAATCTGCATCCCAATACCAAGATTAACTTTCAAAAGATACAAACTCATTTCATTTGATTACTGTGGCAATTATTTTTTCAAGGGTGCATTTATAGAGAATTACCATGTGAAAAACCCTGTATGTCCAAGGATCATGTTCAGCAACTTTTGACATTAACTGCTTGTGTTGCTGAAGAATTTCTGCATCTCAGTTACTACGAAAATTTCTAGTTACCTATATAGACATATATCCACCCATTTGCATATAAACTACTGTTGTGCTCCTTGTCTAAGTGATGAAGAGCATCAATGTACTTTCATTTGTATATAGGTATGTCTACAGGTGTAATTAACACAGGATTTAGTAATACCTGCCACGTCTTCTGCTGAAGACATGATGTGACTACAGCACCTTTAATTTACTGTTCTAAGTCAATAAAGAAACTCAATGTATAAATAAATCAGCACCATTTTTATTGCAATTATGCCCAGAACTAGAACTAATAGAGCTAACTTGAAGCCAGCTCCATCTTTTTATTTCTTTTCATCTTTAGGCATAAGTGAATCATCTGCCCAGTTTTGCCAAGACATGAAATTTGCCATGTTTCTGTCATTTGGTTTGCAGAAAATCTATTACAGGAAGGATGGCAAAAGTAAGAAAATGCCCAACTTAGTTTTGAGACCCTGTGCTGCAGGGGGACTGTTTATTTCTAAGCCAAGCAGAGCCCATGTGCAGCAGGAAGTAATAAAAGTTCCACAGACCCATTTTTTAAAAGCTACTTTTTAAAAAAACAAAAATATTTTCAATTCATACATTAAAGACTTTATTAACAGCTATTTCTAAAATTCGGAGCATGTTAACTTTCAAGTAATTGTCTGTCTGTCTTCAGCCAGCATAAGCTCATTTTCCTCTATTATATGCAATACAGTTGCACAAAGATATATTACCTTTTCTACCAGTATTAAGTGTGGAATGAAATATAGTAACAACTGGGTGTCAAATACGACAAAGTTTTTTCAAACAGTGGGCCACCTTCTTTGGTACAATTACAAAACTAGCATTGGCCTTCCCAAAGAGAATGGCTATAGTGCAACACACAAGCTGCATCCTGCTACAGTATTAACAACCCTTCTGGCCATCTGTTTTAATACAGACTTGCTTGGCAATATCAGATACTGAAACATCCAGTGATATTTCCATTACCATTGTTTAAAAAAAGTTTACTTTAAATTACCAGGTGTAAAAGAGTAACATGGTACCATGGGAGCAGAATCAGTGACATTGAGCTCTGGAAATAGCAATAGTGTGTTAAGTAGGAAATCCATAAAACCTTTAATTGACTGGCATCTGTGTTCAACTAAAACTGTCATTCCACTGTAAGAATTGGTAAATTATCAACCTGACATATGGACAAAAGAACTGGTTTCAAGCCATCATATGCTTGCAGGAACCACAGTTGGCATGGTCAAGGTTTTAGGTTATGGTCCTCCTGACCTTCTGTATCTGAAGTCAACAAGTCATTGCAATTGATTTCTCATAAGCAGAAAGATTAATGTATTCTACAGAACGAGGGCAACAAAGAAATATGCCCAGAGGAATAGATCTTGGCTGAGTATACTGAAAGATACTGTAACATGAATTTCAAAAAGTGTAAGTCTCACGTCTATATAGTTGCTCCATTTGGACAAGTCCCTCAGTTTGGGCAAAAGAATAAGGGAAATAAATGGAACAAAGCTAAAATGGTGCAGTTTAACTGAGGTGGTGAGACTCTGAAATTTCTGTAGGTAAAATAAAAGGAGTGGCTGACTTATGGTACTTCATAAAACATAATGGGGTTCTTCATTTTAGATTTTAAAATATTTCGTAACAATAATTACTGTAACTTTCTGTACAGTAAAACTTACTGAACTAATATTAAATTTTATATACTGCATGTATAATGGTCAGAGTCAGTTCCATTGCCAAAAAAAAAAGCGAAAATAAAAGTAGTATTATACTGATTTTGCATAAAGGATTAGCCAAAAGTTTATTTTTAAAAGATACCATGATTATAAAAAGCTAGAGAGAATTGCTTATTAGTTGAAAATGCACAGTAATTGTATTAAATTTTTCATAAGCCCACTGCAAATCATAAACAGGCATCATAAGCAAGAATATATTAAAACAGAAGCAGCACAGAAAGTGAGATAAATGTGTATATGAAAGGAACAAACAAGGAAAAAATTAACCCTTTCTGCTCCAGATTTTTTAGCTTTCCTTAAAATGAAAGGAACATGGATTTTAACGTTTGCCATCACTAGGGTTATTCTTTAAGGTTTTAATGTAGAAATTTTGAAGAATTGTACAAAGTTGGTATTTCATCCTGTCCATGGAGTATGATCATATACAGACACAGGAAGGCACACAGTCCATGAGGACATGTATGGTGCAGACAGCTTACTGGGAAAAATATCACCATGACAAATACAGGAAGAATACTTTAAGGAGAAACCGTGATGTTAAAACATTTACAGCTGAAGCAAAAGATTGTAACAGTGTAAGCGTGTTTGCAAAATGAAATGTTACTGAAGAAAAAGAACTGCAGTTCTATATCAATGGCAAGCGTAGTTGCTTTTCCACTCAGTATTCCATGCATATCTTTGGTGCAATGCTAGTGCACAGTGACTGTGCACTAACTCTGCTATTGTCAAAATGCTACTTCAAATACATCGTTAATTAAGTTAACTGTTTGCAGTTTATTGGTAGACAAACTACAAAACCATGCAATTATCTTTCAAAGAACATGGTAACATTTGAAAAATTACTTAATGTAATTAAAATAATCTAAAGTATTCAAGCCATTTTCTTTATGTGACTTCTAAAAAGTGAACTCAATGATCAAGTTAAAAATTACCACATCAGTCGATAACATTTTATTCCAATACCAAAATATGAATGTACCAAAACAGAAAAAACCTGCAAATAATCCAATGAATCCTCAAGGCAGTACTGTAATTGTTCATCAGAAAATAACTAGAGATATTGATTTCCTTTTAAACAAGTACTTATAGAAACAACCGTGGCATTTTCTTCATTAATAAACTGAACTGAAACCTTTACCACGTAGCAGAGGGATGTATGTATGGACTTGAGTCTTTAAAGTCTAAAATCCTACACTATCAGGATGAAGTATTGAAGCTTTAATACTTCATATATGTGATTTTTGAAGTTATGAAAACATTGTAACTGAAACAAATTACTAAAAGGAATCTTTGGGATCTACAATAATGACTGACTAATGTTACAGCATTAGTGCTATAAAAAAAAATAAAATCGCTATTTAAGAAATAGCTTCCTCAGGAGCTTAAAGCATGTTTCAGATTTTAAAAAAATGGTAATATAGTATTACTTTAGAAGGCTCTTACATCTAAAATGCATATACCTAAGTCTTACAAATTACTAGTTATATACTATTGGTAGAAATTGTAAGGTTGTGAAATTGTTTCTCAAATTTCAGAACGACCAAAACATTGCAAAAAAGCCTCACCCTCAAAACAACAACAAAAAAATTTGGCTGCTTTACCATTATTAAATTGCTGTAATTTCGGCTACAAAAATTCCTATTACTACTTAAGTAGCTACCCTGCTTTCTCACCACTCATTCCCATCACGTGTACTGGGACAGGGACTGCATATCGTGCAGTGAACTGCACCAAAGGATTGACTAAAATTAAAACCAGGATTTCTTTTGGGTTGGGTTATTTTTCATCTGCATTGGTTATTTTACATGATTTGAGCACAGCCACATTGGTATTGGCGCCAATAGAGAGTGGTGGTGAAAAAAAACAGCTGTGAGATGGAGATTGATTCTGGTCAGCAATGGCACTAGCCTCGAGTTTTTGTTGGCCTATGCCCTTGCAGGAAATTCTTTAAAGCTTCTGCATCCATAATTGTAACAAAGAAGTTACTTTATGCTGTCTGCGTAACCGTGTACATCGTAAAACCTCATTTTATCATAGGGACCCTGTTGAGCTCTACTTCCTTGTTTTCTATATACATTGAAAAACTTTAAAGAAAGGATCATACTAATTTTTCTGAAAATTGGTAGTAAACCCCTCCCCCCAAAAAGGGAGTCCAGGAGTACAATCCATAGTAAAGGACTAAACGGCTTTATAAACAGCACTTGCAGAGCTGTTAGAAATGGCACTATTCAATAGTTGATTAGTATCTACAATTCCTATTACATTACAGTATTAATAATAATATTTATAAGCTAATTCTTCAAACAATTTGCAGTGTTTTGGCAATGGTTTACTACTAAAGTTAGCTTTGGTGCTCAGAAATATTTCTATTTGACAGAATTTCATCTTTTCACCAAAAATTGAAACTGAGTCTGCATAGATAAACCACTGAAAAATGTTACCATTCACAATGCCAGGTGTAATTAGTACTTCATTAACTCACCCCTTTATCTCCTCTTGTTTTGGAATTGAATTTCACTGTCTTTAAACGGGCTCGTTCTTTTTTCTCAACTCTACCACAAAAACATACACAAAAGAAGTTATATCAGCAAAATTCCAGCACTTCAAGTTACTACTTGTTACAATGTAAGCGTATAGGTGTACCTTTTGCAGTACAGATTTTTGTTGGTGATGACACCTTCAGAAAATGGCAGCCTGCTAGTAGCAGACTGTATTGGAAAAGTAGGGTATTACTTCTCAAGTGATGAGCTGTGAGAGTGAGTATTGGAGTGTTTTGTAATTATATAGGTTCAATAAACCGGGGGGCAAAAAGAAAAAGCATGTCACAATAAGCGAGCAGCTTCAATTACCAGTCAACAGCAGATATTAAGATTCAGAGCACCTAATCTCTTATTTGAGTCTCTGATATGCCAGAAAACACCTTTTACAATTTAGAAACACAATTTACTTTGCACCTTTTCATACATAAATGGTGTAATGTTATTAAACCCATAAATTGCTTACAGTGAGAACAGAGAAATGGACTTGGACCACCTTTATCAACTTCAGCACACAACTCGTAAGGCTAAATAGGATTTTAACAAACTTCTCATTGAGTTAGTCAGAATCCCACTACAGATCATTTTTTTTTTTTAAAAGACCACCAAAAACAAGTGGCTGATGTGGTACAGAAATAATAACAAAGAGCAAAGCATATGCAATATATGTATTAATCATATCAGACTTTTAATAGCAGACACCTCAAAGTCAATAAAATATCATGACATACCTGCGCTTGCTTGGGATAACTCCAATTTCATCGCTTTCTCCATCTGGAGTTACCTGCCGTGCTTGCCACCATTCATCATCAGAAGCATTAATGACATGGAGAATATCGCCAAATTTGAAGTTCAATCCTTGACTTGGAAGGCCGCTATCTTTAGTCTTGTCATAATCAAAAAGAGCTCTACATTGAAAAGAAAAAATTAAACATAGAAAAAGCAAGAAAAAAACCCCAGGGGAGTATGAATAGCACAAAATATGAAGCTGCCTGTGTTGTTCACAAACAACTGCATCATTCTGACAGTTGCTTAAAAGAAGAATGCTGAATACATTCTCTGTCTCTCTCATATACATACACACACACTGAGAATATATCGTATAGTATTCACACACACTTAGAAGTTTTAATGAATGAGAACAAACTTTGTCCAGAGCAGAACTCCAGTACTTTGTAAAAGGTCGACAGAAGATGCCTCCTGCAATTCAATAAGTACTTTGCACAGAGCAAGTTACATGTCAACCTAGGGAAAAAAAAGGCAAGCATTTGAAGCATACAGCACTGCCAAAAGTTCTGTAATGTACGTTGTTTTATATCAAGTTACAAATTGGAATTGTTTTAGTAAATAAAAATTACTGTCCTTAAAGTAAAAGTTGATATCCTGCTCACAGAGTGGCAGGGGAAAAAAAAAAGCTTAGAAATATGATCTGAACACAACTTGCTACTGCAGTACCCGAAGGCAAAGAACTTTATGTGCATTCTTTTGGAAAATTCCCAACCACTTCAAGAGAATCTCATCCTTTTTTCTAAGGTAAGCTTGTTTTCAAATAATAGGCACTAGCAAGACCTGAACACCAGCTGCGTGGCTACAGTTTTATTAACATTCCCTTGTGCCAGCAAGGTTGGTTTATGCAAGTCCACTATTATCCATACCCACATTCATGCCTGCTTTGTACTGATTCCTTCCCCTTCTTACTTATGAAAGCACGATTGTCTAGAAAGGCACATGGTGCACCATACTGTGGAACTGATCTGGGTTAAAATTAATTTCTTTTCTCCCTGTTGGATCATTTTATACCGGGATTGGTTCCCTGAGGAACTGAAGAGACTTGCAGTATGTTTCTCCCAGCACAATTGAGGGTATAGTGAAGATGCGGAAATGAATGATGACAGGAGCCTCTTACCAAACTGTAAGAGATACTCCTAAGATTACGCCTTATAAAGGGCTCTTATTTTGTATTTGAAAAAGGTGTATGAACCTCACCTATGTAAAGCGAGAAATGCCTGTATGACACAGGCCAAAAAATCCTCAACTTTATTTCATCTGCAAGCTCCTAAGTTTGCCAGTGATGCACTTTCTAAACGATACCCCATCTCAATTTAGAGACTTGATAAGAAATCCATCTCAAACTTAGGAAAATAGCAACAATAGATTACAATGTGATGATTTAAAATGGTGTCCTTGTCCAAATTCAGTTAGTTTCTTCTTCCCAAGCACTAGTCTTATGTACCTTTTTCTGCTAGATTTTTAATGTCTCAGAATTTTTTTAACCCATGTAAGTACCTGTAAGTCATAACTGTTTGCTCTAAAATGTATTTTAGCTTTGTGAATTTTGCCTTTCTAAAGCACAGAGTGTATTGTGATGATTTAAAATGGTGTCCTTGTCCAAATTCAGTTAGTTTCTTCTTCCCAAGCACTAGTCTTATGTACCTTTTTCTGCTAGATTTTTAATGTCTCAGAATTTTTTTAACCCATGTAAGTACCTGTAAGTCATAACTGTTTGCTCTAAAATGTATTTTAGCTTTGTGAATTTTGCCTTTCTAAAGCACAGAGTGTATTTCTTTGGGTTTGAACTGTATTTGCTCATAACCAATGTCAAATTGCTTACAGGGAAAAAATTCAACATTTTCTGTCAAATCAATTCATCTTTAGCATAAGGTCTACTGCAAAATCAGAGTTGGTTGAGACACCATGCCTTTTTGGGGCCATAAAAAGTATCAAAAACTTTTCATAATGAGATAAAGGTTTTCATAAATACTTTCTAAAATGTCTAGAACAAAGCAGACATTTTAAAATGGCTTCAAAATATTTACTCTCATGATACACAAAGCCCTGTATTTAAATGTGCAATACTTTTAATTTGTAAAAATTTTATTACAAATTTAGGCTTTCAATTTTGAAAGCGTTTGGAGGTTGAAATACCACCTTCCTTCAGTAGTGCAACCTCCACAATAATATCTTTCAGTTTAATTCTGTAACATTGCTTTGTGTTTAAAACTTGTACTTTCATCTCTGTTCAGAGCAAATACAAATGTTTGTTCAATTTTGCTTCTGCAAACAAGATAATAAATATTGGTAATAGTTGAGATATCCACATTCTTTTTAAAAAAATCAGAATTCTTATTTTCTTTGAAATAGTCCAAATACTGCAGGTAAGAAAATTATACACCTAGTAGTTATTCCTCCAGATTTATTCTGGACATGTTTGTTCAAGAAGCACCGTGGACAAATATCCTTTCCTATCTCAAAATAAATTGCACATAATCCATTATGTACTTTTAATGCAGATTCAAGTTATTTACATTTTCACTGAATTAATTAAATGCATCGTGGAATTTATTTCCTGAGAATTCTTGTTCGCATTCATCAAGCAATGTTTCTACCAGCACTACTTTTAAGTTTTAGTTTGAATATAAACTTATATGAGCAGCGAGCTGGGCCTAACAGCATTAATACGTGTTGACTGCATGAGAAAAAAAAAATACACAAGAGTGAAATGGAAGCACAAATGGATAAAAACATCTTATCAACATGTGCTCTTCAAACTAGATAAATGGTTACACTGAATAGTTTTTGCACAATGAAAGGCAGTTTCATCAAATACCTTTCCTCTGGTAAGGTCACTTCAAGAAAAATAATTTTACTGGGGAAAAAACTAAAAGCTTATAGTTTTATAAGATGAATTAGGGTGACACACAGTAGTGATGAAACTGCACAGCTAAAATTTATAGGAACACCAGGAACTGGTAACGATCAAATAAGTGAGCCAAAAAGCAAACAGAATTAACAAAAATCTCTTCCAATTCCAACTGATTAACATGGCTTTTCCTGTATACCTGGCAAGTCATCAAATGAGAACTCATTTCACAGCCAAGATGACATTTATCTACGGACTGGTATATAAAAAAAATACCTCTTTTATTAACTCTCTGTATGGAGACTTTTATTATAGATTAGCAATACCATGTATACATTTATTTAGTGTAAGTTATAAACACTAACTTACTTAAAAAGAAATTTGGTATTCCTGATCAACTACTGCTTTGAATTGAGTCCCATGATATTTACCCTAAAGTTCTATTTAAATTTAAATGAGTCATAAAAATTATTTTACAGAGAAAGCATCAAGTCCTCCCTTTTATTTCACCTTGTATTACTCGGCAACTAAACAGCACTAAAAAAAGGTAACTTGGTTCCTTCACTTACAAGTCTACAGAAACTGAAGTTGCATGTTTCATGAGTGTTTATGCTTCAAAGCCAAAAATTTAATGGCTGTCTTAACAGTGCCAAATTTTCCAGAATGTATTTTTACCTGGCCACACTCATTACTTTCAATATCATAGGCTATTGATCAAGTTTTACTGAAGCATTTCTTCTTTTAGGGTATTCTTGCTGAACAAAGCAATCAGGAATTCCTGCAGCAAAAGCATCTCCATGTCTTATTTCATGAAACATAAATTAATCTTACCACTTCAGAATGAATGAAGGACAGCTTATAAAGGAGGTTCTCTTTTTCACCTTAAGTTTTTGGGTAAGCTCTTTGAAACTAGATGTTTGAAATATCAAAATAACATAGGGATGCCCAATTAAACTCCTCCTGCAGGCAAGTACACTTTTCAGGCCTGGTGCTAATGCCAGATCTTATTTTTCAATGGATTTAGTTAAAATTTTGTAATGTTTTCAAAACTGTAAAGTTTCTCCCACTTGGAGATGTAACTATTTTCTGCTCTGATTCAAGCAGGAATCAGCACCATTGTTTGACTCTGAAATGTATCATGCTGGTCAGAAAAATACACAGAGGTAAAAGTAATTTTCAATTTTGAATTCTACGCGCATTGCACAGACTGAGATTTGACATACAAGATGAGATAAAGTATGGAACAAATTTACTCCCTGCCAACACATTATTATAGAAACTTGATACCATGAAGGTGTATCACCTTTTCACATGTGCTTTTTGAATCTGCAGATGAAGGAGGAGAGTGTATAGATACAGTTCAGATGCAAAAGCAGAAACATTGTATGAGAGAATCTCTCTCCTCTTAAAAAAAGATCAAAAGAAATACAAACCGAAAATAAGAGAAGGCCATTAAATCAGTACATCTTAATTAGTTGGGGGGGCGGGGGGGGAGGAGAGAGAGAGAATTAGATGTGCAAATGAAGAGATGGCTGCTGCTGAATTGCTATATTTGTATTGCCCTCCAAGGACTGTTTGTTATATTGCTATTCATCATATATTGATATACATACGATTAAGAAGAAAAATCTGCCATTTTACTGCAAACTGTATTTTCAGGCAAACACAATTGTCTTTTCCTTAATATTACATAACGCCCCCAAAATGCTGTTTACAGGCAGACTATTCATAAAGATACCATTTTTCAGTTACAGGGACACAATGATGTATCTGATTTTATTCGCTATTTTGTTACCATAATTTTTGAGAAATCACCAGAGATGATTATTTTTAGAGTATTTTTATTTGATAGGTTTTCTACAATTGTGGTTGAATGCCTATAACCATTTTACTGTTGGATTTGCCATTCAATTCAGCATTACATTATATAACTGGAATCTTTAAGGCATATCCAAAACCAAATATGACAGAAAAAAGAGCTTCAGTTAGTAAAATTGGCTTTGAATTGGTACAATTAAAAGTACAGAATGATCATACCAGAGCAACTTATAATAAGGAGTAAGTTGGATAACTAACATGTTCTGTCAGTATCTGGCAATATGTGAAAAGACTCATAAAACTTACTTCAGTGAGGTCAAAATTACATCAGAAACCAGACAGAACAGATGTGAACCCATCCTGTCTATACCAAGTTGCCTACCAGTCTTTGGCATCTTTTGGTGTGATGACAAGAGCAGATCTCAAAAACCCTAGCAGCACCCTCTGTTAAGAGATGTGGGTGGAAAACTACTCTTCCTGAGGAATTTTTGCATTTTAGATTTTTGTTCTGACTTATAACAAAGCTGATTCCAAGAAAGGTGTCTGAGACTCAGTAATCACCAGTCTCCACGAGGCTTCTGCCAACAACCGGGAGAAGGCTGCATTTTCTGCAGCAGCTGGCAAAGGCAAAAGCTCAACCTCAATCATTTACAGATAACAACTTCCATCAGTGGAATAAAAGCTACATAAACACAAAATGCTTGTCAGTGGCTTAAAATACCAGACCAATGCGTGAACACGAGCATAAGTTGTTTAGAACCTAATCAGGCTATAGCTAACCAAGCAAAATAAAAGCATTTAGAATTGTTTAGGCTTAGCTATATGATGAGGGCTAAAGAGATAAATCTTGGGATTATGGAAAGGAAGATCTCACCACAATATCCATATGTACACTTACCTGTGGAAATTCTAAGACGTGGAAATTCTAAGACATGGATAACTGTGATATCAAGCACTTATCCCTAGTATTTAAGGCATTTATCCTCGGAGATTTAAATTTTGACCCCCAAAAATATTTAAGGCAGACAAAGTACAAAAAGAACAACAACATCAGCTCTGCAAAACCAGAATCCAGACAAAGCTACTAAAATAACAGGTCAAAACATAAGGGCTACATGTTACAGTCAATCTAAGCAGAAGCCCTGTATGAGTAATTTGCTACATTTGTTTCAAAGCTTTCAGAAATAGCTTGCAAAGTACTGAGACTTTTCTGAGCATAGATGCCATTACTCAGGTAACTGCCCTGTGTAAGACTTGCTTCCTCTGCCATAGCTCAATAGATACAGCACCATGAACAAAACAGTATCTGCTTCGGATGGGAAAAGTCAATAGCACCTGAGCCTAGGATTTTAGCAGGTAAGCCAGTGAGGTCCTACAATATTTTAAACCAAGTTTAACCCAAGCACCAGCACTACTGAAATCTTACCCGCTCTACTAAAATGTTCTGGCCCCTGCCAAGAGGCTACTGCTGGCCCTTATTCAATCCAGAGATGAGCTGGTTTTGGGAACTCAAAAATCAATTTATTTTTAAAAATGCAATCCTTTTACCCACATTCCATACTTGAAACGTCACGCTTTATCAGTATATGGTAACTGATGCAGGATTTAGTTGGCACATTTATGAGCTGCACCTTGCCACAGTTTCCCGGTGAAACCACCTTTCTTAACTGCTTCATGCTCTTTTCTATTTCCACTTCCTTTTAGCCTCCCTCTGTGTTTAATTCTATATGAATAAATTAAAGAAAAATTTTCAGTTCATTTGATTTGGTGCATTTGCTCTCTTGGTTACCATGGAAAATATTCTATAATAAAATGCTATTGGATATAGAAATAAGATTTCTTAATGCAAGCTGAGAATATAACTGAAGTAAGTTGAAGGAAGTAAGATGGAAATCTGACAAAGCTTAAGTAAACGGAGACTATAAATTTGAACTCAAGAACTGAACAGGGGAGAATATGAAGACTGCTGTCACAAAAAAACACAAACTGAATTAAGCAAGTTGTTAAGACTTCACGTACACTGACTTAAAGAATAAATATATGTTTTTGTTGAAGGATTATCATTTCTCAGAGGCAGGACAAAAAGTAATAGCACCACTCTTCAAAGCTCATACAGGGTTCTCAGGGCTAGTACATCTTTTTCAGCTATATTGCATTAATCAATCTAAATTAAGCTTTATTGTTAATATATTTTGCATATAAATATCAATTTGTTAAGTTCAATAATGAGTAAATAATTGTATAAAAATGCAAATACAGAAATACTAAGTCTACAGAAAAGCAGAAAAACACACTAGCCATGAAAAAGATGATTACCTGACATATAGGGATCTCTTCTGGCTGGTTCGCAAAGATCCTGATCCTGAACTAATGCTACTGTTCATCATCTGTTCCCGCAAATCATGTATTTTAGCTTCAAAACGACTGTATTCTGTAAGAAAAGGAGGCACTGCAATTAATTTCCTCTGAACTTCAGCAATTAAATTACTCACAAAAATGCTGAAAATCTCAGAGAATAAGCATTTGTTACAGCTTTTTTAATACAAGGAAAAAACCCTCTCAAACCCCAATATTTTTATTGAGCACTATGTTTTGTAATTAAAAGCTATGTGAAGTTTCACATTTATCAATATTAACTGAAATAAAACTTGAAATAACTGTGATTAGGCAAAGCAAATAAACAGAAGCAAATATCCATTATACTTAAAAATTTCATGTTTTTAATCTATAGTTCACAGTAACTATTTTTTCCTAATTAAAACAAGCATTTCTACTAACAATTATCATTTTTATAGTAATAAAAAGACTGATAATTTTTAACCCATGACAAAAAGAAAACTTCAGAACACACATCTGAAATACATATGTTTATTATCAAGATCTATAAATTTAAAATTTTAAATGTTAAGAAATGGGAATGAAAAGTGTCTGAAAAAACAATATTGAACAGATACTTTAAAATTACTGGAACTGAATTAGGTAAGAGAAATTAGCACTGCAAGGTGGGAAATATGCAAAACATTTTCTGAATAAGACAACGTTCCCATGGGAGCTCAGAAAAGGAAAAAAAAAAATCCAGAATTCTGGCATGAATCTTGATCCACTTGTAAACAGCATTAGAGATTCAAACTCCCTTTATAGAATTATGTACAATGTTAATCCTGGAAAAACCGATTGTGTTCTTAAGCAGCACTGTGTACTAATAAAACTAAGCTAAATGCATTTGATTTTAGATACAAAGGCAGGCAGTAAAATAGTAGTAGCTTCTTCAGGACAAACATTTCCTGAAGCGAGGTACTTACATGCTGTCAGCATAAAATATGAACTCAAAACAAGTAAGTTTTTCCTTCAGTTGAATAGTTTGGACTTCATGATCAACAGATCCACTTGTAAAACCTTTCCAGTTAAAGGAAACGTTCTGCAGCCACCACCTTCGCCAGGAGACCACGTGATGCCTGATTATTACAAGCCAACACTGGGAGAGCCAGGGTGTGTGCAGCAAGCAGCTGCTGAACTGGGTAACGCGTTGCTCTTCCTAGCTGCACCCTCATTCCCTGCGGGCATCAAATTTACTCAGGAAGTGCAAGACTGAAAGAGGGCTCTAAAATGCAAAAATCTTGAGGAAATCTCTAAACTAAGGTTCCTTCAACAGTCATCTAAATACCATGAACGATTTATCGTATTACATTCTGTAGCACTTTCTCGCACACACTCATCAGACAGTGAGCACCAAGAGTTACAGACTAACCAGAGAAGAAGAAAAATATATTAAGTTACAGAAGAATATTCTGTGAACCAGTTTCTGGTATATCACTTCATTCGTTAAGGTAACTATAAATCTGATGCTCTAGCAATAGCAACTATAATTAACCCTATCCAGATTATGACAATATGAAGTCTTTTAAATAACCCTGACTTTTGTCCTTTAAAACCAAAAGCTAGTAGTTTTTAAGATAGTATATTAGTTTTTAAAACAGCATCAAGTGCCTTTTTACAAATAAAGTCCAGATCAAATAATTTACCAGCACCAGATCAGACTGATGAGTTTGTTTGACAAGAGAAACAAAAACATTATTTCCACCACTACCAATGCTATCACTAATAGCAAAAGAATTTAAGATGACAGGATGGTAACCTAAGAGGAATGCGAGAAAGTGGCATTTTTTAGAAAGCAATATCCCTTAGGGGAAGGACCCAGATGCAGAGAGAGAATAGTCTACTCCTGCTGTGCTACTGCTGCACTGCATGGCCTTAGGTAGGTCGCCTCATTTAACTCATTTATACCTGAGAAATTATCTTTTAAGCCTCTCACCTGTTTCTTGGGTGTTTTGGAAGATTAAAGCTCTAAACTTCAAACATGTTACAAGAATGGTAGCCGAGATTTCTGACGTAAGAAATTTTTTTAATGAAATTTTTTATTTATTTCCTTTATGCGAAAGGAAAGTAAGCACGGAAGAGATCAGATAATCCAAGCATTTTCTTGTGCTACAGCCTGTTCAGTACTGAAAATATCTGCAGTTCTTTGCAATAGCTACTGGAAAAGACTACAAATTTCTGTTAAGAAAGTATCATGTGTCATCTGTTGGAAAAATCAGATTTCCTCCTATGTGGCATGTAGTATGTAAGAGAGTTAACAGGGGAGGCTATTCCTTACTATCGCTTAACTCTACTTTATCCTATATATCATCTTCAGGTTGCTGGTCTTGCGGTTTTCTGGAGTAATTTACTTTTTCTCATCAGAACTCCTGGGAAGTAAGTGCTGAATGGGTGACAGGGACATCTGTAGGAGTAAGAAGGAGATTAATTTCTACATAGAGCTCCTGCCATACCAATAAAAAAAGGGAAACTAACAGGCTGGGACTGAGAAGGCTCTATGTTCTAAAAGAAGGGGTGCCAAGAGATGTCATATTTAGGAAAAGCTTAAACACTCTGTGCAGATGGAATCTGATGAGCTCCTTTGATGTAGAGGAAGCTAAAAATTTGAGTTATATTCCTCTTACAGAAGGTTTTGGGAGGAACAGGATGGATAGAAATCTCAAAATCGTTGGGTTTGGAGCTGAAAAGTAGACAGGATTTTTGTTTTTAAAAAAGAAAGCTTGGTATTAGATACAGTGGTACTGAAACTAATGCTGGAGACAGAAAATAAGACAACAGCAGGACTCTTGATAGCATCAGAAAAACAGTATCAGTTTGGTACCCAAAGGATCAGCACCCATCCCCTGTTGACTAATTAGGCTTGGTTCAACTTCGGCATTATAAAGCAAAGAGTGAGCTTTTGCTAATCTGTCTAGGAGTGGTCATATTTCTATCTCTATGATTAAGAAGAGTTGCATATCAACTGTCTTTAGCACCTTCAATCTCTTATTAAAGTGAAGAACACTGATGCCATCTGGTAGTTTATGAAATGTAGAAAAGTAGTTGCAGGATAGCAGCCAGAAGACTGTCCACAGCATCATCTTACATGCTCTACAAAAGGGGAACATCAATAGCCAACAGCTGGTAGCAAGACTAGAGACTCGTATCCGAGATGCGTGTGTATCAAATGCAATCCATACAAAATGCAATTTTATTTGATTACAGAAGCACCAGAAAACTACCTACACACTTCTATGTTTTTAATCAATCCCTGCAGTAATGCCTTACTACTTATTAAACGCAAAAAAAAAAGCAAACAAATTACAGAGAAGTAGCACCAAATTTACACTACTGAAAGACTTCAAATAATGGGTATACCAGACAGAGGTGACTCTGTAAGAAACCCCTTAGCTAAAGTAACATAAAAGCTGAAGTGCTGGATAAAATCAAAAGCACGATCTTAACTTAACACTCGTCTCTCACACTGACAAGTAAGGAAGTATTCCTTAAGGATGAGAACTAGGCAAGCACAGAGTGATACCTTCCCTTCAAGTACCCTCCCATCCTCCAGTATTTTCAATGTTTACAGAATTTCATAAGCCATACAATGCACATATAAAACTTTTTTTTGAAGTTTTATTTTGCCACTTCAACATTCCAGAAATTTGGAGCTGGAACAGGCACAGTGAACAAGATAAAAAGGACACTCTGCTTCCTTGGTTAAGAGGAAATGAAGAGCTTGGCTGAGAAGGAATATGATTGATCTCTGGTCAAATGTGATCGAGGTAACCAAACAGAAAGGAAATAAGCTATTTAAACAAAAAAACAAAACTGACTTTAACCCAAACAGAGTGGGCTGGTCATAGGAACTCCATCTACAAATATGCTTCCAATTTCCACAGCCATCAAAACATTGAGATTCTGAAATAGTACTTTAATAAGAACTATGGTGGCACAAGAAACACTGCCCGCTCCCCCCAGTGAAGTTAGAAAACAAAACAAAGCCATGCAACCCAAACCCTCAATCCTTTCAGGTAAGAATTTGACCAGGATCTGAAACCTGATGTATATGCAACAGCAGTGAATGGGACTTAACTCAGGATCTCTTCTAATGTTCTGAATTTTAGGAAAGCTGCTGATGATCTACATCAAATAAAGGGTAATAGGCAGCAAGACTAACATGAAATGCAATAAAATAAGAACATAAGAATAACAGTATCTCTTCTTAGCTAGAATTTTCTAAAAGTTTCCAGTAAGTTTAGGGGCAGGGAGGGAGTAGTACCTGCTATCATAACATAGAGCTTGAGGAAGCACAAGCATCTGTTGCTTCAATCCATGTCATTTATCCAACAGTACCCCACCATCACCACAGGAAAAAAAAAACCAAAGCCTACTCTGGTTTACACATAATCAGTTGTTAAGAACATGAGATGGATACATCTGGGCTCAAGTTTAAACTTAAAAATTATACTAGATAAGCAGATGGTTCAAAACTAGAATAAATCTGCTCTATTTCATGTCTGCACATATTGCGCAGCAATGAACAAAAAGGATTGGGGGCGGGGGGTGGGGGGGTGGTGGATTAGGAAATCCTGGAAGAGTCCTCTGCTCCCGAGCTCCTAAACTGGTTTTACCTAGAAAACTGTAATGTTTTCAATGTCAATGTTTACTTTAACAGAAATCAAAACTTCAGAGAAAGGGTCTGAGCAGTGAAACTCTCCTGGACTGCCTATCTGGTGGGCAACAAGAGGAGAGCAATAAACACAGATACATGGTGAATAGTCTATACAGGCAGGGGAAGAGAAAAAAAAGAGGCCGCAATGAAAATTAATTTGGTCTGGAACACACGTTCTAGCAAATGGGGCAAAAGGACAGAAGACTATGACAAGGGATGGAAAATTCTGCAAACAGCACAGAAGGAAAAGCAACTCATGGAAGCATGGATGTGTGTACAGGGAACAGATGGCAGCACAGCACTGAGAAGCAGAGATTCTTACATATACTGAACCCACGAAGAGCTGAAAAAGTTCACTTTAATTAAAAAAGTATGCCCCTTGCTTCCCTCTTCCCATCTGTCTGTAGAAAGCCCTCCTTTAGCAGGACCCATTGGATCTGCCAAAGCAGGACTCTTATGCTGACAATTTTATGTAACTACTGATTTATATTCTTTTCTCCACTCAGAATACTCCATTTTCCTTTTCATGGTGCCTCCAAACAAACTGAAGAGCCTGGCAGTAAGTCAGGATAGCCACCATCACACTGATCTTGTATTGACCTTCCATTTGCTTTCAATTCTGAGCTTCTGAGGCAGGACTGCC
Organism: Aptenodytes forsteri; assembly: GCF_000699145.1. Lineage (NCBI taxonomy): Eukaryota > Metazoa > Chordata > Aves > Sphenisciformes > Spheniscidae > Aptenodytes > Aptenodytes forsteri. The sequence continues at coordinate 1,098,150 of NW_008795629.1, forward strand.
ACAGCATATAGATGACTGAAGTTGTATGTATGAGTTCTAGTCATGTACTACTACCATCCCTTGATTATCTATACTGGTATTTGATAAATTCATAGGTACCATTCATGTTTTGCACATCTTCTCGTTACAGGCTGTAGTACAAATTTCAGTTGGTAGATGAGGTTGTGGAGTATAGCATGTTTAGTACAACCACTCAAATACACTAGCAAAGAGGTTACCTATTAAAACGTATGGACCACAATAAAAACATCATAAATCAGTTTTGAGGAGATACTACTTTGCTTCAATGCTTGTCGTTTCATATTAACATGACCTGAGAGAGACCACAATGCATTCCACATGCTACTGGTGGCTTTCATGCACTCTAATGTGTAATGAGCTTGTACCTCGTTAATCACTTGAAAGACTAGGCCACGGAATTTCAAAACAGATTAGAAAAACTGCTGTTGTATTTAGTTAAGAACAACTCCCGCAGAGCCTGCAAAACTCAAAAAGAGACTAGGTCCAGTCACTGCTGAAGTGAATTCACCAAAAGTGTTGCTGAAGGTTTACCACGCATTTACAACTTGTAAAAGGCTAAACTGTTCTTAAAGACAAACAATTTTATTTATTATATTAAAGAGCAGGAGTGAGGTTTTAAAGGATTTTAAAATGTGTAAGCCGCCTTACAGCGTCTGTCAGGACTATATATAGCAGAACCCTTCTTCTAAGCTTAATGGGCCCTATTTTAAAGATATTTTAATTTACTAATCTGGATTACTTGCAAATGAGTAGAACCAGGTACAAAACAAAAAAAAGTTTGGAAGACTAGAGACCATGTACCCCAGAACAGGGTGAACTTTTTTCTTTTAATTATTTTTTAAAGAATTTTTAATTTTATGAAATTGAGATGTACTTTTAAACCGCCTTTGGTTAAGACAATCCATGTTCTCAGCTAGAAAGCAAGGGAAGCTCATCCTCTTGATACAAAACAAATACTGAAAACTAAGTTTTGCAAAAGCATTATTGGCTTTGTGCTACTCCAGCTGGACTTTTACAAATAGAAGATTTACAGTATATTTCAAGACAAATGCTCAGAAAATAATCTTAGCTTATACACATGAAAGTGCTACCATTTCCCAGACCTTAGTTATTCTGTTTTAAATTACACAAGAAAACAGTGCATAGATGAAGTGTCACAAACAGAAAAATTGGCCAAACACTGGCCATTGAAAGGTAAGCTCTAACAAAGCATCCCCCCGCCTTTTTTTTTTTTATTTATTTTTACTCATTTGTTTTAAAGACAAGAGAGAATGAAAAATACAAAGTTGTCATACTTGGATCTTATTTTCAGCAGATAAATACATTCCTTCAAAACAAACAAAAAAAAGAAAATCCACCTAAAAATCTGGCTAACAAAGTATGAGATTTTTTGATTGAACTATGAATCTTGAATACATTTTGTAATAGAGAATCACTTATTTCCTTTAATAAAGCTGAAAGAAAAATGTGTGTTAACTATCTATATGAGCAATGTAAGTTCAGAAGCAGAGATTTTACAAAAAATACTTTAAAATCTTCTCTTGATGTTCTGGCTCCACCTTATCCTAATCTTACATTGATCCACCCAATCACCTAAGAACATGGAGCTAATCTGATCACATAACCATCTTACCACTCTTTCAGAAAAGAAGTGGATATACAGAGATGGACTCGATCAGCTGAATTACAAAGAGAGACCAACATAGATTCTAAATGCTAAATAACAGGCAGCTGATAACTCACATGAAAAAAGAACTGCTGTACTAGTTAAAATTATAATTATTTTTTGTATGTCAGGTGGATCCTTGAGAAACAAAAAAATGTTTAATCGACAAAATTATTTTCTATTCAATTTCAACCAAATATATTTTCATATTTTAAATATATTTCTTTGGCTATTTTTCTTACTTTTAAACACTTCAGTGCACTCAAGCTATAATACAGTTATGGTAGCCTACTGGTACCTCATACCTTTTCAGAATGGCAAAATCTAACCTTCCAGAAATTCTGAATTTTGAGGTAACACTATTATTATGTCATCCTCAAAACACTTAAGAATGTTTCAGATGACCTTTTAATTTGAATGGACACAACAACGGAAATGTCAGTGTGAGATGAGGGGAGAGCCCTCCAAGGACTGTACACCTCTGGACAGTCCTATACTTCGCCCTTGCTGCTCCTCTCCTAAACTATGTTCCCTTCAAGCACCGAGAATCTCATGTTCCTATATCCCCGCTATGTAGCATGATCAGAACTCTGACCATCTCCGAACCCCCACTCCCAGGAGATACACATATATCCAAATTGCCTAGAGCTTCCTCTCATTCTTCCACACTAATACGACAATTTTTCCTTGCCACCCTACATCTGTAGAAAACCCAAAGGAAGACGACAGCGTGGCACTGAGGTGTCTCTGCAGAGCCAGGAAAATGAAATGGCTCAGAAATCTCTACAAATGAAAATGGCTCATCAAAATGCTTTTGTGTACTGGAGCAACATCACTTTCTTTGAAACTGCTGCAGGTCATGGTACTTCCTTTCCAGTGGAACTCACAGTAAAGCAAAACCCCTTTTTATTCATGAATGATGTCTTGTAAGGAGATAGAAATTTGTAGGACAAGTTGGGGAATATGGAAAAGCTTCCAAACGAAGAGGGAAACGAGAATGACATCCTGACTTCCCCACCATTTCTATGGGATAATTCCCATTTCCCAAGCTTCTGGTCTTCTTCTACCATGGACAACTCCTCTGCAGCAACCAGCCCCAACAGGTTCAAACCCAGTGATGACTGCAACTAGGGAGATTTTGTGTATACGTGTGTATAACACAAAAGTATGTGTAAGTACAACCCAATAGGTGACTCAACATTTTACAACAATAGCTCGTAGGTAAGTTGCAAGATAAAGCATGGATGCTACAAGGAGAAAGCAGAAGTCAACCAACTACAATTGTGGTAATGGTGGTGTTGGGTTGACGGTTGGACTCGATGATCTTAGAGGTCTTTTCCAACCTCAATGATTCTATGATTCTAAGTTGCTGAAATTTGATTCACTATAGTAGGAAAATTTTGTAAGGCATCTCTCAAATTTACAGAACACTGCTGGAAACTAAATGAATGCCCAGAAGGATATTTTAGGAATGAGATTACATCTGTTTTCACCCAGTTCTATAACCAAGGAACATTTCGGAGATTTAAGGGAAAAAAAGTCAGCAGTTATGTAATTTGAGCCCAGATATAATAAAAGCAGTATCATTCAGCCATATTAGTCTACCCCAAGTCCAGTAACTAGTGTTTGATAAACCACGTTGTCTAACTGGATTTGAAGACACGGATATGGAAAATTCAACGCTTTCTATGATAAGGGTTTTCCAAAGATTATTTTTTTCTACAGCCTACTCAGGCTTTTCTGTGAGAGAACTGCTTGCAAAAATCCTCTTTTCCCGGAAATCTGAGGAGAAAGTCAAATGGGGAATTTCTGATAGAGCTAATGTGGTAGGAAGTAAAAACATAAATTAGCATTCCCCACCACATCTATGAACATACAAACTGTCATATACAATTCCAGGGACTGAAGTGAGCTGGTCCCAAGTGTCTTCCAAATGCTCCTATCATATTCAATCTATTTACCCAGTTATAATGAGCCCTGATGGATGTCTAGAATCTCCTTGATCTGTCCTAGCTGTCAGCATCTTTTACAAAATCCTGCTGGATGTATAAATATAAATAAAATACATATGCAATACAAGCAGTTATATCTGATGCTTTTCATCTTTACGAAGACATCTGAGAAACACCAACGATGAACATTAATTTTATGAACTCTTCATTTTAATACTTGTTAACCTTTTTTTTGAATGGCATAAACAAAAAGTGAGATAATTTTATAAATATATATATACACACACACACCCCCCATATATATAAAAAAAAAAATTGAAACTTAAATGAATCAAGTAAGGGGGAAAGACGACCATCCGCAGCTGTAGTTTAGGAAATCTGAAGACGATCAAAGAACATACGCACTTTTATCAAGCACACTCAATCACATGGATGATATTTTCTATTCGGAAAGTCAATTCTCAAACAGACTGCTTTCCTATGATAATAAACAAACAGTAACCTTTAAGGAAACATTCTCTTTACTAATGTCTAAGATATGAACAGTATCTGATCCAAGTTACCTCCCACACCAGACCTGAAAGAAACCGATAGCTGGAGCTCCATTCAACCTCTTACGAGGAGTAAGAAAAAGGCAAGCAGAGATGTCAAAGTCAGACATTAGTTACCTAAGCTCTCTGAGGTAGGCTGGCCATGTGTCAATATATACTTTGCCTCCGATCTACAATGGATCTCAATCTCCTAGGTACACTTTTCCTTCATGGTATACTTCAAAAGGGTAGAGTAAGCCCTAACATGCTTCCAACACCTTCACTCCAAATAGGTATTTTAAGCACTATTTTAGAAAGAAAGATGGTCATGCAGACCAAACATCTTAAAAAAAAAAAAATCCTTTCTTTGAATAATGTGTCCGATGTCTGCCCATAATCTAGGATAATCCAAGTAACAGCTCCCACATGCATCCTCTCAAATGGGCCCTATAAGTCTTTGAGAATTGCACTCTCAATACAGCTCAACTGCATGCAGTCTTATTCTGAATGCTTCCGTAATCATGAAGGAATGAGTACAGCTCTAGGTTTGAAGTCTACAAGTGACAGTCGTTGAGAAATTTGTAAGAGGCAGCGTATGTTGCTCTGGGCAAATCTCTGTGCAATGACTCAAAATCAAAATTTCCAGTGCAGAAAGAGCAGGAACCATCCAAAATGCTTAGTTCTCTTATTCTAAAAGGAAAAGAGAGTTCCGACTTTCAGAGTGCGAAGGGATTCTTTTCTTTTTAAAAGCCTGAATCCCAGAAAGAGAGGACTGAAAATTGCTGCTTTTGCATGCAGTCTGGATAATTTTTTTGGCAAGGGGGGGGGGAGGGGGGAAGTGCTTATGTCCTGGGATATATTCTACCAGAGAGACATTTGTTCTGCTACTAGGAGTCGCATCTCAACATACCTTCCTGGCAGAAGAAAATAGCAACCAAGAATGCCCTCTTTGAACAAAAAAGTGGCCAGGTGCTCAAAAGGACAACTCATGGGCAAATAAAAGCACAAGTTTTATTTCTCACTAAGGTGAGGGATCCCTATGCAGGGAGCAAGAAGGTGTAACAATTTGACCCACCTGTTACAACACTGAAGAGCTAAGCAGAGGATAGGCCAAATGTGTATCAACAGAAGTATTTGACAATTCTGACACAAAGCCAAAGCAAATATTCCAGAACCAATGCTGACCTTGCTATTCCTTCTAAAAAGAAGTGTCAGAGTAAGCACTCCCAGAAAACGAATCCTGGAACAGAGGAATCTACAGATTCAACATGTGAACAGGATGCACACCCTCTCAAGACAATACAGGCATTGACAACATGGGCTGGCTGCAGGGATTTGACCATGAACTAGACATAAACAAATCAGTTGGCCTTATTACTGACAGAGTTCCTGGGTCACTGGAGATAGATGATGTTGATGTGGGGGGAGGGGGAGGGGAAAGGAATGTGAATGCTAACATTTCAAAGACTTGGGGAGGACAGGATAAGAGAAACATGACAGAAGAGAAGAAATAAAGAATGAAGAAAAGCGTGCTGCTATCAGCTACCTAAAAATTTCAGATTAAGGCAGCAGTCCTGCTCAATGTCCAGTCCTGATAAACACCTATGCCTACCCCTTGCCAGTACTGTTAAAGGAAGATTAGTGATGGGCCATCCAATTTAGCAAAATTGGAGAAAGCTGTTGATCATCACAGTTCATAATAAGACATCAAAAATGTCTTACTATATATAAACAGTAATATATGGGTTTACAGACTCAAGGTAAGCATATAATTTTAGACTATTGAATTTTTAAAGTCTCAAATAGACAGAGGCATTTGAAACGTGCTGTAGAAATACAAGAGGACAAATATGTGCATTGTAATGAAGCAGTATTACTTGGCTTCTGCAGAACACACAAGGCTGGTTAATCAGCATCAGCTACAGTCTAATCTGGACCAGAAGAAATTGCTGGATAAACAGAAATACCAGCTCAGTATAAAACAGAGGAATAAAAACCTGATGGTCTCCTGAGGTCATCCGAATCAACACAACAGAGAAGGAATTAGTCTTTTCTCCTCCTACCACTAAGGAAAAAAAAACTGCCATATTAAAGGGTGAAGACAACTGTGAAATACAAAAGTAACAATGTGGTATTTCTACCAAGTTCTGAATGTACAAGGCAACCCTTACCTTCTGGACGGTACTGAGCTACAATAGTTACTGCTTGGCCTGCATTCTTCAGGGCTGCTGCTGCCTGTTCATGGGTTGCTGCTTTTAGATCTACTCCATTTACCTGCAAGTAATAACAAAAAGCTCTTTATCAAAATAAATGTTTGTGTTTATCATCATAGAACACGGTTTCCATGCCGTGCGAGTTTCCCGTTTCCAACATTACAAGCTAGTTAATACAAAGAAAGATTACTTATCCTTACTGAAAATCAAAGCCAATAAATCCTCTCTCACGTATCCCCCTTTGTTAAGAAATACTATGATTGTCACAGTATATCACTTAATGAATTTGTATTCGCTAGGTCAATTTTCTTCTTGTTCAAGACCTTTTTCTTTCTTTTTACGGAGACACAGGGAATGTTACTTTCTGTGATGGTTTACCTCACCTTTCTACAACAGGGCTTCAGGGACCTCCTTCGCCAAAGCATGCCTACAGACCATTATGTGTAACATCCAGTGATAGACCACACCCTCCATGAAATTGTCTAGCCTTGTTTTCAATGCAGCAGATTTAAAAATAGTGTCAGAAAAAGAGTGAAGCAGAAATATGCGTGTCACATTTTAGACCAAAAGTATTTTTCATAGTTCAAACTGAAATAAAGGTGCACTTCAATATCAGCATTTTAATAACAGCAGAGCCAAAATTATTTTTTCCTCTTGAATAACTACCAAACTACAATGTAATTGTCCAAAGAAATGATTCTCCATAAATTAAGTCATTTTACAAAGAAACACACAAAATCTTTCTTACCTTAAGTACTAATATAGAAAAAGCCCTCAGACAGGTAGGGGATGGATCTGTTTAAGACTAATAGGAAAGTTTAGTAGTTACTCCAAGAAGTAAAGCACCCGATTTTAGACACAACTGCCAATTGTCTCCATCTCATTAGAAGGCTTATTTCTGAAGCCTGCATTCTTTCAATTTAGACACACACACCCCTCAGCTACCAGACTAAGATAAATTTATGTCTTTGCTGAAAAAAAAAATCTCTGAGATAGGAAAGTGCTATTTTAATCAGGATACAGATCAGAAACTGAGGCAGACTAAAGTCCTCAAAGATACTTTGGAAGTATATTGGCATCTGTTCCACTGTCTCAAATTTAGCTTAGTTAATGATAGTCTTTGCATATAAATCATATTAACTGGCACTAATATCTAGGGAGGGGAAAATTTTGTTGTTGTTTAAATAAAAGAAACAAGGAATCCTACAGAAATTATACGGTCTCCTTTTCTAAGCTCTCCACTCAGGTCAGCTGGCCCTCCTGCAAGTATGAAAGAGATGAAAATTCCTTCTCCATCTTCTCCTCCAACAATGTTGAAACCAAGACCTGTTGATCCTCGATGCAGGACGACCTTTCTAGGCTCCCTGAAGAAAAGAAAGGAATATGAAATCTTGGTCACTAGTCATGAGCAAAAGTATAATAAACAATTAGAAAAAGCTAAGTTTTCTGAGAAAAGTAGTGTTGAAAATTTAGGTATCAAAAGTTACACATTTCTTAAGGCAACAACGTCATATGTCCTACAGCCTGCCCCCGGTCCTCCCCCCAAAGCTTAGACTTTCAAATAATAGCTTCTATTATTTGTATGCTTTCAATTTTGCTTGTTGTTAGGTGAACCGAACAATTCATAAGTATGTATGCATTCTAAATTCCTATTATGCTACAATCCTATTCAGCACTAAATGTCATTACTTAACACTTTCCATATTGTTCAAGAGCCTCAGTATAGCTTGTATCAAGTTAAGATAAGGCCAGTCAACTTCTAATACAGAAACACTTCTTCCAAAAATCTACTAGTCGGCTACTTGACCCAATACAAGAAAAGCATAAATGATTTCAGAAACAGACATTTCTGATAAAGCAGAGCAACTGTGCACTGCAGTTGAAAAATCAGTAGAGAGCGCTAAAGAACAGTTAATGGACATTCTTAAGTATTTGGAGACATTAATTATTAATTTATAGGATAAACTAAGAAGCAGCATTTTTCCAAAACAAACAAAAAATATCTAGTCCGATCTTTAAAAATCACTCTATTTTTGCACTAGCTCTTAAATCAACTTAGTGTCAAATTCTTAAATTTCATCCCCTTTCAACTATTATATTCATCTGTTCACAGTACTGTTTTATTACAAATAAATGACATTGTGAAAACCTATGTATATTGCTCTGGATCACACTAATATATTAACAAAAATGCTGCAGTTAGAGAACATAAATACACGGTATCTTTTCAAATATTACTCAAAATTTCTAAACCTCTTTTGGGACGGAGGGAGCAGAAGATGTGAAGGCAATTTAAAGAAAATCACCTAAAGCCTTCTCTGAATAGCCCTTGCGTTTCAGAAGAAATCTGAAACCCTCCCTTTACAGTAATTTTAAAGGAAAGCTATAAAACCGTAAGTTCAGCAATGCTATCAGCAGAACAGAATCACTTTGGCTTATATGTCCACCTAACCCTAAGTTAAAAATAACTACAGAGACATACATATCTTGAGGCTCTCCCACCTTCCAATACACTAAAATTCATTCTCCAACTTATTATACCACGTACGTTTCAATCCTGGGTACACCCTGCCTCAGAAACTGAGTGACATTATCCGTATCAGATGATGGTGTGACACAGAATTCAGCAACAACATACTGAAAATGCAATATAACATTCCTATACTTGCAGAACAGAAGGGTAACAAAATTAGAAGAGCTCCCCTTTATCAGCGATGATGAACAAAATATTAATGCAATCTACTGAATCAGTGAAGGAATGAATAGTCTGTTAATGGGAAAGGATTAAGAGCTCTCTAGCCTTTCTGGATTTACTAAATCTATCAAAACAAACCTGGGAGGCAGGGAGAAGAAAAAACATTGCTGGCTTTAAAGTAAGAAACAATCTCTAGTCTGCTCATACTACCATCCTAAAAAGCTCAGTCAACTCATGGACCATTTTGGCAGGGCATTCTGATTTTAATACTATTCCTGGACTGATAAATCATGTGTATATATATATGTGTGTGTATTTTTATATATTTATTTTTATTTATATAAAAAATATATCTGGTTTTCTCCTTACACCAATGTTTACAAGTGTTAAGAAACTAATCATTTGCATTTATTTGTGGAAATAAAATATAGCATTCACTAGTATTTGCCCACAAACACATCTTATGAGCTTCCCTGGTTAACTAATTTGACATGTAGCTTTAGTTATTCATTACCTGGTAATCTCATCATCTCCAAGCATTCCCTTGGGAATTGGTGAATATCGCCCTGGTGATGCTGGGGGCAAGGACTGTCCCAAGTAGGCAGATGGAGTGATATGGTTATCCACTGGCTGAGAATAAGCTTCGAAGAGGAAAAAATTAAAATAAAATAAGCATTAAGGCAATAAGGAAAAAGAAGCTGGAGAAACTGAAACAAAGTATTATAAGGAGTGACCTCTTCTAAAACCAAAATATAACAGTTCAAATGATACATTATAAATATCATAGTTCTAAAATACTGTGTCGCATCTACACATTCTCCACTTTAAGTCTCCTCACACTTTAAGTCAGTAAGCAAATTTTTCAGTTTGATTGTGTCTCAAAAACCCCTTTTTTTAGAAACAGGCACTGTGGATCGCTGAAGCCCATGAGGACAGTCTGGAGATTTATCCGTTTTTAAAGTTGTCTTTAACTTGACTGAAGTCAATTAAGAATTTCAGTTTCTTAAAAATCACAATGTTGGAGCAACAGTGAAAAATAGAACCATTTTAATGTTACACTTCTTCCAAACTGTCAAGCTGCCTACCTCTTGCTTTTCAATGCTTTGATGCAGAGCATCCTAGCATCTCCAGAATACTCCAGGCCATTCTGATCACCAGGTCTGAACAGGGAGGGATGTTACATTTCTTAGACACTGAACAAAAACCATCTTTAATAGCACAGGTGCTGGTAGTGATGCTAGCATGTGCTCAGCCAACAGCACACATCAGGAAACAAAGGTAGGATTTTTCCACCTCCTACTCTTCAAAGTAAGAGCATCAATTTACTGAGAGGAATAAACAAGCTAGTGCAAAAAATTTCAACTGTACTCCAAGGGTCAGTTGCCTTATTCAGAGGTTCACTGATTAAAACTAGAAAGGAATATTAAAAGGATTTAGTCTTACCTCTTGCATAACAGGCCATGAATCCTGCACATGAAGTGCGGGTGTTTTACCTGAACCACAACACACATACTAGAAAAATTTAGCACCCTAATGATTTCAATTGATGGAAAACATTCTACAATTCCAGGAAAGTTGTTCCAATAAATAATTAAAAGGGTGCATTATATTTCCAAGTTAGGCACATCAATTTCAAGTGTCCATTCACCAGGCGTAGTCATACCCGCTGTCTCCTATTACAAAGCATATCCTACAATTGAAAATCTTTTTCCTGGTGTAGGTGCTTCAAGCTTTGAGGCTTAAACATGGAGGGCGGGGACACTTCACAGATTCAATGTTATTAAAGTTGCCAGACTCTCTTCGCTCTTATTCGCTTGCTGTATCTGATGTGGTGCCTGACCTTTGAGGATTTACACTAAAACCAAAGCTTTTTAACTGAATAGACATGAGACATTGCAGAAGTGACCTGTATATTTGTTTTTCTTTTTAAAACACTGGCAGAACATTTGGATCACATACAAACTTCATCAAGAGTATTTTTATATGAGAGTTTTGCTAAACAGCCAGCCTTCAAACCACCCAATCTGCACTGGGTTGATTCTGTATTATTCTAGATTCCTAGTAAACCTGTGTGCAGTAAATTCCATATATGGAGAATGTATCACATCAACATTGTCTTACCCTGATCAATGGTCTAATTAAAGAGGTACCGAGCCAGACAGGGAACCACCTACAGTACCTTAATGCCTGGCACATAGCATCTGGTATCATATCTGATTAGGCAGATTGCTTCTTATTCTTTAAAGCTTTGTCACACTATTAGAGTTCTTTCTGTTTTCTAGAATGTGTTTCAGCAAGCATTAAAATCCACTATTAACAGCTTAGGCAGTTTAAAAGTACTAGCTGATAAAGTATTTAAGCATGTTATTCAGACCCACAAGCCCTCAGTGGGTTGCATGCTCTAGTCTGAGACTGTGCAGAATTTTTGGACATTGCAACTCTGGATTCACAAGTGGTTTCAGCAAAAATCAGCATCTGAGTGCAAGAGGTAGCCTGTCCCCTTCTACAACACAGACAAAAGGAAGCTTCCTCAAGTTAGCTTCATGAGGTCTACAGCAAAGAGAACACTGCTTTTGCTAAAACCAAGTCATCAACAAAAGCATTCATGTTTGAGAATTCCCTAATAATTAGGAGTTGTTCAAGACACATGACTCCTAAAACCATTTTGTAGAACAGCTGTAACACATGTACATTGCACCTTCATCCTCTGCTCCATGCAAGGATTCAAAGACTATAGATCCCAGCACGTGCCCCAGCACAATATGTAGCTTCTATGCACTGGGAACAGATTTGGACAGTTTACTGTCAATTTCAAAACTTGTTTTTTAGCCACACTAGAGTTTTGGCAACAGATTTTCACAATGATTACCAAACCATACAGCAATATTTACTTTTCAATGGAAAATAATATATATATATTTTAATACAAAAACTGTATTTCCATGTCACTGTACACACTTTTTGTTTAAAGCAAGTGATACTTTAAAAAAGTTACTATTGTACATAAACACAGTTATTTTGTTTTTCCTCAGTAAATTTTACAGCTAAAGCACAAAAAAATGGAATGCAGACTTCATGAGCTCTTTTCCAATTAGTGGAAAATGGGTTTTGATTAAAAAAACCTGGACAACTGTAGCACAGTATAGCAGCTCTGTACATTCTGTTCATGCACTAAATCTTCTCATTTCACAAAATGAATTTACAATTGCTTTTGACAAGTCAGTGGCAGCTATTAAGATGCATATTTTATAGGAAATAAACAGATTTTTCATGACTTACAGTGCTTTTAATTTGATTTTTAAGGTTCCTAAAGCTTTTAACTGCGTCATGTTCAGAAACAGAGATACCAACAAATGCTGTCACATATTCTTTTTTTTTTTTTTTTTTTTTTTTTATATCTTTTCACAATGT
>NW_008795629.1:1110741-1120890 GCF_000699145.1 Aptenodytes forsteri
GACTGTGCAGAATTTTTGGACATTGCAACTCTGGATTCACAAGTGGTTTCAGCAAAAATCAGCATCTGAGTGCAAGAGGTAGCCTGTCCCCTTCTACAACACAGACAAAAGGAAGCTTCCTCAAGTTAGCTTCATGAGGTCTACAGCAAAGAGAACACTGCTTTTGCTAAAACCAAGTCATCAACAAAAGCATTCATGTTTGAGAATTCCCTAATAATTAGGAGTTGTTCAAGACACATGACTCCTAAAACCATTTTGTAGAACAGCTGTAACACATGTACATTGCACCTTCATCCTCTGCTCCATGCAAGGATTCAAAGACTATAGATCCCAGCACGTGCCCCAGCACAATATGTAGCTTCTATGCACTGGGAACAGATTTGGACAGTTTACTGTCAATTTCAAAACTTGTTTTTTAGCCACACTAGAGTTTTGGCAACAGATTTTCACAATGATTACCAAACCATACAGCAATATTTACTTTTCAATGGAAAATAATATATATATATATTAATACAAAAACTGTATTTCCATGTCACTGTACACACTTTTTGTTTAAAGCAAGTGATACTTTAAAAAAGTTACTGTTGTACATAAATACAGTTATTTTGTTTTTCCTCAGAAAATTTTACAGATAAAGCACAAAAACATAAACACAGTTATTTTGTTTTTCCTCAGTAAATTTTACATATAAAGCACAAAAAAATGGAATGCAGACTTCATGAGCTCTTTTCCAATTAGTGGAAAATGGGTTTTGATTAAAAAAACCTGGACAACTGTAGCACAGTATAGCAGCTCTGTACATTCTGTTCATGCACTAAATCTTCTCATTTCACAAAATGAATTTACAATTGCTTTTGACAAGTCAGTGGCAGCTATTAAGATGCATATTTTATAGGAAATAAACAGATTTTTCATGACTTACAGTGCTTTTAATTTGATTTTTAAGGTTCCTAAAGCTTTTAATTCATGCACTAAATCTTCTCATTTCACAAAATGAATTTACAATTGCTTTTGACAAGTCAGTGGCAGCTATTAAGATGCATATTTTATAGGAAATAAACAGATTTTTCATGACTTACAGTGCTTTTAATTTGATTTTTAAGGTTCCTAAAGCTTTTAACTGCGTAATGTTCAGAAACAGAGATACCAACTAATGCTGTCACATATTCTTTTTTTTTTTTTTTTTTTTATTTTTTTTTTTTTTTTTTTTTTTAATTTTATATCCTTTCACCATGTAACTAAAACTCAGTTATCAAGCAAAAGAACAGTTTATAAAGGATGTAGCCAGTGCTGATGTGGAACAGTCCACAGGTCTGAAATAATAAAGTTCTACATATGGTACTTGCTTAGAAAAGTCAGGTCCTTTTTCAAGGCTGGTATTCTCAGCACTAGAGAAGCAAACCTACAAGGCATAAAAAAGCTCTCTATGGAGTTCCTGGAAGAAAACGTGCCTGCGCCTTTCCTAAAACTGTTTTAGCTGGAGATTATACCTGAAGAATATTCATGATGAACATGAGAGAAATAAAAGGCAAGCCATCACTTTCTGAATCCTAAATCAGGTCTAAACTTCTAAGTAAGCATTATTACTGATGTAACTGATAAAGGAACTGTGTTTTGGATGAACAGAAAATTACATGCATAAAATGAACTTGCTTTGACAGGAAAAGTCAAAGATTCTTAAGGAGAAATTGCATTTCCAAATCCACCCCCCCTTGACATAAAAGAGTTCTACACAAAAAGAAAATGGAAGATTTCCTATTATTTCCTTATTATCTGCAAACTGAGGACACCAATCACACGTACAATCTCTAAAATGGGAAATAAAATTAAAACTTTATTGTAATTTACTGTCATTACACATTCTTCTCTTCCCGTATTTATGCCATTTAAGGAACGATAAGGCATTTATGTCTCTAGTGAGGAAACTGATTATTCCCTACCTTGCAGTATTTTATTTCTCAGTCCAGGGTGGAAATACTGTAGCAATGCACACACACACACACAGGACAAACACTTTAAAATTGACTAGAAGCAAAAAATGCATCATTAATAATGTCTTCAAAGGAGGCCTGTACTAATAGCTATAATTATTAAACACACGAATCAGTTTAGCTGCCAATGGTGTTAGCCAGCTGGGTGGCATCGGTCCACAGGACCATACCACCTACAGTGCTGCTGTTCCTCTGCATGCAAGGAACATAAGTTTTTTTGTTGAATTTCTGTGTTTCCTATACTGGAAGTTCTCACATTTCAGTGCCTCAGAGACTGGGTGCCACACAGGAGAACAGTACTCAAATGGCAATGTGCTCAGAAAGAACAATCTTTCATAATTGCATTCTTCTTGAGTCAGAAAATGGAGATCACTGTAAAGTAACTGTTTAAACTCAAGGGTTAAAAGAAAAACCTCACAGAAGCGATAGAAACAGGCATAGCAACCAACTATTCCACACTGTCAAGGGCTGTGGTCAAGCTTTCACTGCTCACAGTACAAGTCTCTAGAACTACAGCACATAACTATGAGCTATTTTTTCCACATTCATTCCCTGCTAAATGCTGTGGTCTCAGACAACCCCAACTCTTCTTTAACAAGATTTTCAACATTAACTTCCCCCACAGGCAGCCGGAAGCCATTCACTCACTCTGATAAATATCAAATGATGGAGGTCAACTTTTCAGCCCCAGATGCACAAAGAATTATGTTGGCAGGATCTGTACTCTTCTCAATAAAAAATGCCATAATTCAGAATCTCAGAAACCTCTTGATCAAATGTGCCTTGATACAAACATACTACCCCAAAGAAATATCAAATGATTTAATTATCTATATGGATGCTAACTTACTTTGTCCCATATTTTGCGCCATCAGACCACCTGACAAGACCGTACTATTGTGTGGCTGGTACTCTTACTACAGGAGTTCTAAAAACAGATTTTGCAGAAAACCTAGATACTGAAATTTGTGAACCTCGTTCTCAAACAGTTTTTCAGAATCCTTAGCTCTGCATTTTACATCTCTATCACCAAGGAAAGTGAGGCAGCCCTGTAACTAAACTAGACCAGTTCCAGAGAGAAAGTCTTAAAGACAGTCAAATTCTGAATTTGGTGTTTTGTGGACTTTTGAATTAATTACTGTGTTCACAAAAGTTAGCACAATGAGCAATCTACTGCGTGTTCTGCAGACAGTACAGATACCAAGCCGGCAAGTACTGTGCACTGTGCTTTTAGATGTTTCTGATAAAATGAGTGTTTAAAAAAAAACTACACAAATAAAATAAAAAAACAAGGGGAGTTCTGGGCAGTGAGCAGTCTATGTATATACTCAGGTAGCAGACAGGGTTTCTACCTTAACATCATGTGTAACGGGCATGTCCACAAGCAGCCTCTCTGTGAATTAAAGAGATTCTGTAGTAGAAGGAATAGTATGTATTACTTCTCCTTTATGATGGGCCTGAACCCCTAAGAACCTGGATAAGAGGATTCTGATGGACAGAAATAGAAAGGAGGATTGCAAATACATGTCTCAAAACAGCTGCAGGTGAGTAGGTAAAGAAGGAAGATTGGTAACTGTTTTAACACTCACTCACTCACAATCCAGGTGATTCTAGAAAATACCTCTTTAATATCTGTCATTTGGGAAAAGCTCTTCAGAGTCCCCAACCTGAAGCTCCTGAGCCAGGTACTGCTCTGCCAAATGCAGCATCACTTTTGGAGGTCTCATCTGAGACGAGAATGAAGGTGCAAACAAACCTTGAAATGGTGGCCCTGAAAACATCAGCTTCTAAAATACTATGTACAGGAGCCACCACTTTTTTGGTATGGGTTCTATCTACTTGAGCAGCTCCTTATGCAAAGTGGAGGCTTTCTAGTTGCAAAGTTATAGTACTCCTTTATAAAGAAGCAACAGCCTTCGAGGAGATTGGCAACTCCCTTTGAAATTTCCATTGTAAATGTGAAAATATTGAGGAGTCCCGAAAAACCTTTTGTTCTGCCCCGTATTACAAAAATAGCATCTAGCATTTTAGCCATGTGCAGTTGTTTCTGGTAAGTGAAAGACTTAGGAAAAGGCTAAACTGATTTCCTTGAATTACGTCATTAAACACCTCAGGCAAGACCTTAGGATCTATTTTGTGTGCAAAATTCAGGCAGTAGATCCAGAGTCTCCATGACAGCTGCAGTAACAGCCAGCTGTTGCAGTAACAGCCAGCTGCACTTTGATCAACAGAGACACACAAGCATATGAAGTGTTGGCTAGGAAAGGCTTTCCTGTTGTAAGAAAAAGAAACAGACTGAAGTTACATCAAAGGACCCAGCACTTTGTAGAATAATGTTCTTTGGTTAACTGTTAACAGAAGTCTACCACAAACAGCGTAAAAAACCAGAATAACTTCAGACAGAGAACTGAATGCTAAAACTGCAGCTAAATGAAATGAAACCCAGAAAATCTACTCCAAAGTACAGACAGCACTTTAGCCCACAAACCTTGTCAAAGGTCACTAAAGGACAGAATACAAACACCTGGAATCTGAGAAATCTTTTGTGATTTTTTCAAAATGCTCCTGGTTCCCAGAAGCTTCTGGAGCTTGAGGAGCATGACAGCTCAGGAGATTGGCTTTTCACTTCTCAGTGGACAGAAGTGCCACTACACACAAAGGACAGGATACTGGGCTGCACAGAATGCCACTGTCTCTCTCAGGTCCCACTTACAGGGAGAGCAGCCAAACGGTAGAGAAGCTTGGGAAGGAGGACAGTAATGGGATGAAAGAGGGCCTACATGTGTGGCCAGGTCATTTAGTCTCACATCCATTTTCTGGAGGTAAGTCATGTATAATGGGAAATAAGGACTCAAGGCAAGATGGCAGTGGGTCATTTACCTCCAGAAAATGGATGTGAGACTAAGTCATGTATAATGGGAAATAAGGACTCAAGGCAAGATGGCAGTGCACACCATCATGGCAATCGTGTGGAATTACCCTTGACAGAACTTTCCTGAAGAGCCAACAGACATGGTAGGAAAGCATTCTTGAAGATACCACTGTCTCTTTTATGGCTCTATGTTATGATGTAATTAACGTCAATGAACTGAGTCTCCAGCTCATCCACCATTTGAGAGAAATTAATTCGCTGCATGAGGGCCAACAGCATGCCCTTATGCATAGTGCTAGAGCAAACATTCCTTTAAAAGTACATATTGATACAGATAATGTGAATATAAAAACAAAATAATCACCCAAAGGAGAACACCAATTTGTAGTCAGAGGAAATCTGACTGCTGCTTTGAATAAGACTCTCAGCAGTCTTATCTCACATACGTAAAACCAAACTACTGAACTACAGTACTGAGAATCAGCCGCGCTGAGTTTGGTGTCTCTGTTCTTAACTTTGAGTCTACAGACAGTCTTTTTAAGATCAAAGTATGATTTAATGAACAGTACCAAAACACACAAAAATTTAAAATGAGAATCTGCATTTATATCCAACCATTCCTTTATGGTTGCCTAGTAAAGGAGTAGGTTTGTCAAATCCTACTACAGGTTCCTTCCTCCACTCACACAAACTGAACAGTTTCAGTTCAGTTTTCCTCCCAAAAGAGATAGCCAGTCCTCTAAATTGCTATAGTGCTTTGTTCTTTTCCATTTAAGCCTTATACCAAGCTGTTTTTTAATAATCAGGGGCACTGAGCAAGAGTTAATAAGTATGACTTCTGCCAATATCAGGATATCACTGAATTACTAGGATTGGGCAAATTATCAGAAACCAGCTCCTTCTCTACCTTCCTCTCCCCAAACTTTCTTGAGGCTTTGCCTTTGCCCCCACAAAAGATTCATAAAGTAAATATCCCAATGATTGAGTCAAGACACAGTAGTAATAGATATTTCTATGTTTATCACATCATCATCCACAGCAGTGCAATTGCATTACTGCAACACTACCAGGAACACTACGTACAAACCAGATTACCTCTGTTCCAGAAAATCTGAATTCAGGGTGAAACATGAAGAGGTCAGTTACAACGGAGAGAGAAAAAGAAGTCTGCCTTCCAAGGAAACAGTGGGAAAGGTTGAATTATTGGACAAACTAGATACCATAAGGGAAAATGGCTGCTTTCTAACCATATATATGAGTATAAAGCTAGGGATAAATAAGCGAAGGCTGAAAATCAGTTTTATGTCAAAGAATAGAGCCTTCAAGAACATCCTTCTAATAAGACAGTGAAGACAAAATCTAATTAGCTCCGAATTGTAATTCAATAAGCTTACCAACAGATTTAATACTGTAGCTATTTCCAATAAATGATGGGCTTACAAGGTACTTCAGTCCTTTGTTATGCTGCATTTTTGTTGTTGTTCTTTACATACTGTTTTAGACTACATCAGTGGCTTTTTAGTCCAGAAGTGCTCCTTTTTTCATATGAAGTAGTATCTGAACAGATCAGTGCTAGATATCAATTACTTGTATCTAAAAGCAGGAAAAGGGGAAAAAAAATCCAAACCCCAAAAAACCTAAAATAACTCTCCCCCAGAACTGTTTTATGTGACAAGATGAGTAAAACTGGTCATCCAGAAAAGTTCATCTATTCAGTCTTGGAAAGATACAGTTATATCATTCTCATCCCTTTCTCTAAACACTAAATGGTAACATCCCTCTTGAAGAAACGGTACATTAAATTCAAATTTTTCTTTACATTGTAGTTCAACCCTGAACTTTCTGGATTTAGACATTTGACTTCGAAAAAGACTCCTGTAAGTAGTACCCTTACGTAAACAAGAAATTCGTCTAGCTATTTTCAATATAGCATTCACCGTTTTTCCACATGAATTATCAACAATTATGCCAGAACTGAAGTAAGATTTCAAGTAAGCTGACATGGAATTTCGCAATACATTTGCAGGCAGGCATCAGAGGTAAAGACCTCTGCCTCCTCCCAGTCTAGTTTGTTCAAATACATGCAGCTCATGAAAAAGCAGGAAAACTGGGGGGGGGGGGGGGAGTCAGAACATCACTAACCTCTACCTGAAACAGTATTGTCTTTTGCTCAGTTCACAGGACACTGAACATCTACGCAGTGCATTGTTTTTTACTCTTCACAGCCTCCAGGAGAAGGAGGCACGTGTTTTCCTTGTACTCATCAGCAAGTGATCAGAAACACTGAGTCACTAGGACAAGGCCACATCAGTCATGGAAACACACTAAGAGCCTCATTGTTGCTGTCTTTTCAGTACACAAGATACAGGATGTTATTCTGTTTAGCATATAATTTTCCTGATTAATCAGCTTTCTTAGATTTTCACACTGTGTAATTTTAAAAAGCTTGAAGCTGTTAAAATACTAAAAATGGGGTATATTAAAGCCTTAAAGAGAAAAATAATTAAATCACAAAGATAAGCTGAACTTACAGTTTGTGATGTCAGGAGGGGCATAACTGTCGTTCATGAACATGCTGGTGGGTTTTGCAACTTTCAGATAAACAAAGTCAGCTGTGTTTTTTAAGGCAGTCACTGCTTCTTCATGAGTAACTTCTTCTAAGCAAACACTGTTCACCTAAAGATAAAAAAGTAAACAAATTCTCAACACAGAAAAACGTACATTTTCATAAGACTCACTGAAAGCTGCTGGAGCACTCTGGCATTGAGAGTTTTTATTGGGATTCATGTGCCACAGACATAATTGGTTATATAAAAGATGCTTTGTAGTGCTGTGAAATATAAGGAAGGCAAGTCTTTCCTCAAAAGATTATAATAAACTGTATTGACTGTAACACTGTAAAGAAGGCACGCATGACTTTGGAAAACTAACGGGACAAGTATGACACTCAAAATGCCATAAGAATGCACACTCACAGCACTGACACAGTATGTTATTGCAGGCATTGAATAGAAGACAGTTTCTTGTAGTCAGAATAAATCCTACATGATCTTCTCAGTTCTAGACATTATAATAGGCCAACATATTCTCGCAAGAGGTCAAAAGTAGGGATCAAAACTGGGGAAGATCCCAAAGTGACTGACTGATTTACATGCGAAGTAACAAGAACTAGTTTAACTTTACAGGAAACAGATTTTTTAAACTATTGCTACTAAGGTGAAACGCTAGCACTTCAGTTAAAAAAAAAATTAAGAAATCCTTTAATAATTAGTATCTCTCATAAAGCCTTACTGAATTGAGTTGCTGACCCTCTCTTCCATATTTTGAAGAGAGAAGTAACTTCTGCAGATAATTCCAGGCAACGTGGGAAATAAGGCTTGTACCGCACTGAACCTGACGGACCAAAGACACTTTCCTCTGTTTGATTACTTAACTTTATATACCGTGTAAAAACAATTGGGCCTTGTCAATTCTGTTATTTGTGGGGGGAAAAACTCTACTGCTTAAATATATTCTTTCCATATGTATTTTCTAAGAGTTTCCTAAAAGTTTTCTGAATGCCTCTGATATTTTTTTTTCAAAACAGATTTAAACTGCTACCACTCCTGATGACTGACAAGTCATTTTGCAGTGCATTGCTAATTGCAGTAAAACCTAAACACACAGACAGAAAGTTACATTCTGCAAAATATGGGAGCTTATCTCTACAGTAGCGACTAAAGCTTTGACTAAGTGAAATTCAGCTAATCAGAAGATATTATAGATGACATTTTACTCACTTCTTTCCTAACTTAATGAACTGAGGGAATGATTACAGCGACAATAAATCAGGAAATTGTAATTACTATATCCAATAGCATACTGCATATGCTCCTTGCATCCCCAAAACAGTATCTGATATTAATACAAAGCTATTTTATTTAATTCTGTCAGGCAATTTTTTTTAATGGATAAAGTAATACTGGTCAAAGTAATCTGTCTCAAAAGTTAGGTATTTGTAACAAAAATTCCTTAAAACCTTCCATATATTTTACAATATAAGCAAGTTAGCATGAAATTTTCTTGTACAGGTGACAAATTATAACTCTGAAAAGCAGTTCGCCATTAAAAGGAAGCTGTCCAGTGCCCTTACATTGTGGGGAAGTCCTGTAATCAAAACACTTCCTATGATGCTGATTTTAAAAGTTAAAAACATCAAATATCAACAGCACTGTCATCAAGCAGCTGGATCTTTGGGTTTGTGAATTTGCATGGCATATGAAAGTGTATATTTATTGTGCAGTTAATAGTAAACATAATATATTCTCTCTTTTTTTTCCTCCCAATTGTCATGTGAGGATTTGCCCATGTCTTGAGCTGATTTCACAGAACTATCCACTGTAACACCAAGATCCCATTCCTAATACTTCAAAAAAAAGCAGGATTCTTTAGATAAAGGGATAATCCCCAGGATCCTTTATCTTTAAGTAGCTTAAGTTTTCCCAGCTCTGTATTCTTAAGTGGCAAACTCATCCAAAAAGTCTTTTCACAGGTGGGAAACTCTGCACTAAACATTTAGAGTCACTTTCTTGCTGTTCAAAGAGCAAAAGAGCACACATTCTGCTGTCATGTACTCTGAGTACAGATGTACTCAGAGCTCTTACAGAAGCAGGTACTGCCTGGTAGATGTAGGAGGGTGGAGCAATTACACCTAACAAGAGTTGAGTTTACAATTCAGAAATTCATTCAGAAATTCCTGGCTCTGGCTCTTGTTTTTCTAGCTGGACAACTAGATTTCCAGATGGAATTTAAGGAAGTTGAAAGTTATTTTTACTCTGTGCATAGAAAATTCAGCTTTGAAGTCTTTTAAGTTTTTTTTAAAAAACAGCCATTCAAAAGCATTACAAACACTGAAATCCAATATAAGCAGCAGTTTCACTACAGGCTGGCCAGCCACCAGTACATGGAGTTCCTTTCCATTCTTCTTTTTTGAGATGAGAAACAATCCCATTGTAGGCTGATTTACATACCCGTCACTCAGATCCCAGAAAAATAATAGCAGGCATCAGAAATAAACAGGCTGATTAATACAGGTTTTGCATGAAACATTGTGCTGAGGAACAGATTTCAGATTTCCTGATGAGATGGTGTTGAACACTGCAGATTTAATTTTTATCATTGATTGCCCGGCAATATCAATTTTCTTTACCGATTTTTATGAAATAACACTCCACCAGCAGGCAGCTTAACCACAAAGTGAATCATGCCCCTACTGGGCCTAAAAGTGAATGACCATTAAAAGAA
>NW_008795629.1:1120907-1125674 GCF_000699145.1 Aptenodytes forsteri
AAAAAAAAAAAAAAAAAAAAAAAAAAAAAAGGTCTTACTTACAGCTAAAAGTTTGTCACCAATCTGAAGTTTGCCATCTTTATGTGCTGCCCCACCTTCAATGATTTTGGTTACATAGATGCTGTTGTCTCCAGGTATATGCTGATTTCCTAGACCACCAGCAATACTGAAACCAAGACCTGCTTAAAGGTAAAGTCATTACTCAAGAAACCTTTCAGCATTCATGACATTCAAATTATTATATAAATAATAATGCTATCTGTATCACATAGACACATACATATAAAAATATTAGGCTCCGGTTGAAGCAATATTGGACGCCTTTCCAAGTGAACTCCACAATTTTCCAGAAAGTTCTGGAAAAGATGTAACATTTACAGAAGTTCTGAAAAATCAAAAGCTAAATAATTTTTTTTCACGCCTTGTGAAAGTTGCACACAGCACAGTTATAGCATCACCACTGATATTTAAAGAACCATTGTCCAACATTTCCCCATATAGAAACAAAATAATACTTTTGCTAAATGTTTCTTAATCTCTCAAAGATCTTTCTAGGTAATTCAATGAACTACTTTACTCCCATTTGTAATATACTTAAAAATTACTAAATACTATCAGAAACACACTTTTATCATTTGAAAGAAAAATACACATTCTACAAGAACAGTTTCAAGACACAGGGATGAAAATTCAGAAGCATTTGAGATGCCATTATCTTATTTTTCATTATTCTGCTTTTCCTAGAACTTCACGTGCAAGATACTATTTTATTTAAAAAAAAAAAAAAAAAAAAAAGGGGCAGAAACTATTGTCACCTCTATCCTTCTTGTGAAACAGAAGTTTTATACTTCCTACATACCTTTAGGGCCTTTTACAAGTTTGATTTCCACTATTTTTTCTGTGACTGGTTTTCTTCTTTTGACATACAACCGTACAATTGATCCCGCTTCTTTCAGTGCTTCGACTGCTTTGCTGTGTGTCACATCACGAACATCCACCTCATTTACTCGTAGAATACAATCGTTAACCCTAGAGACAGCAACATTCATGTTGAGCAGTTACGTTACAGCAGAGCAGACACATTAGGAGCCTAGTATTTTATCTACAATTCACTAACATACATGTTAACACGTTAAGATACATAGATTTTGCTTCAAAATTATATTGATTCAAGACAATGCTCTAAAATTAATTATTAGTACTTAAAAATAAAACAAGGATCACTAGAAAACATTTAAAGAGAATATTTTGTTCACAGCTGAAGAGGACACCATCTTATATGTGTTTCATTTTAAAAGTATTTTGAACAGAGCTTTGTACAAACTACCTTTTGTTTAGGGCTATAAGAAAGAATTAAAAAATTCAGAAACTAGGAGGCAGACAATGAGAACACGCAAGTTTTAAGCCATGATGTGAACAAGTCAACCTCCATTCCTGCTTTTCACAAGCTGTTTAAGTGCTGGCCTTCCATGCCATTTAACATGTTGCTGTAGTAACACTGAGCTCTCATTACACTAAGTACAATGTCCAACCCACCTGTCACCATGTTCTGCCAGAAGGTACCTCTGACAATGGCCAACAAGCTAAAATGAAGCCTTGAAATAAGCTCATTAGGACTAAAAACCATAAGGCATCAGGCATTTGCAGCAAAAATGATAGGGCAAGCTCTTAACAACACAAGAGAAAAAAAGCTGGTCCCACAATCAGATGTGTTTTTTTCCCCGCAAAGTGATACAGGACTATACCGTTACAGATTAGAAAAAGAATTCATTAATGCAATTTGTTATTAACTTCTAACAGTAGTCTTCAAAGGAAGTTGCAAACATCACTTGCTACCATCTAATAATATGCCAACATTTCCTCACTAGGAGTTAAGTAGTAGTATCAGTCCACAATTAAATAAGAAAATGAGGTGTACTGGAGAAGGAGTACTTTATTAATTTAAACAAAAAATATGGCTTTTGAAGGTGTGTAGTATCTTGAAAAATTAAGACACAGAATTATACCAAGCATAAAAAGAAGGTTTTTATTAAGTTCAACTATCTTACAATCAGAAAATCTGCACGTGGATAACCAAGAGTTACCTATCCTACCTGTCTAAGCTTTTCCTTTGTATATTGAATTAAGGATTATAGAACATATGGCATAATCAATTTACACCACCGAATAGAAAAGATAAAGTCCACTTGATTTCACTTAACTGCAGATTTTATTGGTTGGGAAAAAAAATTGGTCCACTCAAACTTTTTTCATTATTTACAAAATACTTCTGTAAGAAAAACTTGTTTAAAATGTAATGTAGCATGATAAAACTACTAAAAGTAACAGAAAGTGTTCTATCCACTGTTTGAAAATATAAGAAACATTTAGCAACCCAACACAAAGTCATCATACCGTAATCTTCCATCCTGTGCAGCTGCACCCCCGGCTATAATTTTTGTAATGAAAATACTTGAATCATCCCCAATGTGTGGGTTGTCTGTACCACCTGCAATGCTAAAGCCAAGTCCTGAATTTCCCTAAAAGTAAAGGGGAAAAAAATTTTTACACATTTCTTTTTTGGGGAAAAGCTACTCTAGCAATCTATTTGATTCAATATAAAACCAAATCTATATAATTTTCACTGATTAAAAAAATATTAAGACACTTTAAGCAGTATACTACATATAACCATATGTAAGATGTAATTATACTTATTTTCATAGAAGGAGAACGTAAGTCATTGTGTAACTGTACGAGATACAGTTCCAACCCCACAGCTTTCTTATTGAAGTAGACTTGATAAACTAGATAAAAACTTCCCTCTCTACTGAGCTAGATCTTTCAGATTATTCATACAAATATTTGCACCTCATTAAATTATTAGTGACAAATTATTTTTCCCAGAGAAGCCCCCAGGTAATTTGTGTCACATATGTAATATATCCTCACAGATGCAGAGACTCAGACTGACATTTTCTCTTCAAAGGTTGCCTGCCTTTACTATCAACTGCAAGACCTTTTCACCCTCTCAGTAACCACCAGAACTGCACAGGTATCAAATACAACCATTTCTTTCTTTCTTTTTGTTAACAGTGCAGCTCAAGAAAAGGGAACTGAGATAGATCTCTACATCGTACACCTAACAAAGCAATGCATATGACAAGGTGTCACTTGTAACCTCAGCTGGAAGCCTGAATCTCAAAATAAAACTTAATGGTATAAATAAAAGCCTATCATGAATGGCAATATAGGAAATTAAATCAGTTTGTGTTATTACTCTCTATAAGCCTAGATAATAACATTAAATGCAGTATCTCTCAGGGAGATCCTTCCCCCATTTTACTATTAATGGTCAAGGATATTAATAAAAAATTCTATTCCTGCCCCAGCAACTAGGTATATTTTTTTTCTTTAGGTTAAATAATCTACCGAAAGAAAAAAAAAAAAACCACCACCAAACAAAACAGTAAGGATTGTTTTCGATTGCCATTTAGCAGTATCAAGAGGTTAATTATTCCATATCGAAATATCATAAATCCCATTTAAAACAGAGTACAGAAAGACATTTAGCATGTTACCCTTTCAAGAGTAATTTCTTCATACTCATAGTCTGCATCCGTGCCGTTGACCTATAAAGAAAGAAAAGTGAGACTTACAGAGAGTTTTACACTTTACACAACCCAGTTTGCTCAGCCGGTGGTTCACTCCCATCAAATCTCAACTGATTCACACTGACCACTGAGCTCAGAGGGGACGTGTGATTTTCACGCTGCTCTGTACATGAATCAGGCACTCTTTTTGTATGAGTTTAAAAGCTAAGAGAGCAGACTGTTCTACACAGAGACTGTAGTAGAGCAGAGGCCCTCTGCTTCTGACTGCCAGGAAAAAAAAAAAAGCTCGAGATCCTCAGTTGTTCCTCAGGCCATATAGCAAGTTGAAACTGTCCTTAGTAGTTTCTTCAGAGGAAAAGATACTGTAGTTTTAACACATGGTATTTCTCCATTAAAAAGGGAAGAGGTCTTGACCCTCTGAATACATGAAACTGTATCTATTACTACACCAACACCAAGGAAACCACTGTGATCAAGATGTTTTTATGTTAGCTTAGTCCTTGAGCTATTATCTACAAGAATGACAACATGTCCTAACTGAACCAGTCACCTAGTATTACAGTACCTGGGAAATGGTTCATGATGACTGACCAGTATATGGCCTTTTTTTCTTTTTTTAAATAAATAACAAGGACAATTAATCGTTTCTCCATTCATTACCATTAGGCAAAACAAAGCCAATCCTAATATATTTAATCAGTCCCTTGTTTATTTCCATGTACAAAACTCTAATTCAATTTTAAAATATCATCTAGATAAACAGGGGCAGACAAGAACCTCCATCATTTTTATCTTTTGCTTTAGCTCAGTTCTATAGTACCTTTTTTTTTTTTTCCAAATTTACCTTTGAATTGATTTTATCTAACAAACCGAACATTAGCAGAGACAGAAGCAAGGATATGTCAAATGATAAAAATCACTGTCCTATTCTACCTTTTGCAAGTTTTGAAGTGATCTCAGATCCACTAAGCCAAGCTTTATTTGCAGGGACTTCCCCTGGATGAAGGAAATTCTATACAAATGCTGCAATTATGCCACAACAGAAATCCAGCGATCTTCTTGATCAGAGCAGAGTGTTGATCCGCTCGAGGGTAGGAAGGCTCTGCAGAGGGACCTGGACAGGCTGGATCAATGGGCCGAGGCCAACTGTATGAGGTTCAACAAGGCCAAGTGC
>NW_008795629.1:1126198-1180475 GCF_000699145.1 Aptenodytes forsteri
TGAGGAAAAATGTCTTTACTGAAAGAGTGGTGAAACATTGGAACAGGCTGCCCAGGGAAGTGGTGGAGTCCCCATCCCTGGAGGTATTTAAAAGACGTGTAGATGAGGTGCTTAGGGACATGGTTTAGTGGGCATGGTGGTGGTTGGGTCGAGGTTGGACTCGATCTTAGAGGTCTTTTCCAACCTTAATGATTCTATGATTCTTTGAATGTGAAAACCTATTAGTAGTTCAGCAGAATTTGGTTAGAGCCTTTTGACTGTACTGAAGTTAATTTTGCTGGTACGGTAATCTTTTCATGTGCAACCAACTTGAGTTTTGTTTGTATTTCCTTGGGCTTTTACAAAGAATAAAAAAAAATATGCTTCTCGGTGTTTTTTTCCAACCCAGTTTTGAGTTCTAAGAGGCAGTACTTCCTCAGCAGCTTTATGATTCAGATGACGAGGGCTGTGTTCTTGACCATTTGTTCCTCGATGACTTTCTTGATTCATATTTTGCTTTTTTCTTCTTTCAACAGAAAAGGCTTTAATAGTTAAGGTTTTTGCAGATTCATGATTCAGCTACCTCACAAGTATGATTTTACATTACTTAACAACTCCATTAGCTACTTGGGAACTGAGAAGGATATTCCTTTACTCAACTTCCTATGCTTACAGAGTAGGTTAGATTACAGATAGTTATGGGCTTGTTTGTTTTACATTCACTGCAAACTGATAATTTAGATAGCTTATAATTTTGAGTGCCAGTTTGTTCTGTTAATGCTATTTTCTCTTCCTATTGCTACTATCTACTGTCCTCCGTGTGCCTCTATCAGACGGGGCCTTCCGAAATGTGAATACGTATTTATTAATCATTTTTCTTCTTGGTTTAGTTTGTGTGTGCAGGGAGACACCTCACCTTCAGTACGCTTTTCTAAACTGTATCTATGTCACATCAATAAAAGGGCCACACACTGCAGACTACTGCTGTGATCTTTTAGTCAGAGGCATCATTATTACACCCAGGACTCATAAATGAGCCAATTATGTCACTGTACTAATCTTTTGTCTTCTGCTTAAACTGTTAATTCACGCTTTTGTCTGTCTTGAGTTATTACAGCTCCTTTCTAGCAACATTGCTAAGTTATGAATGCTTTTGACAAGGACAAGATTTACCAGTACTTAGAATAAACACAATATAAAGCAACTAGTACAGGCATTAACACTGTTCAGGAAAATGACAAGCAAGTGGGATATAAGTAACTGTAGGAGGAAGGTACAGGAGGGAAATTCAGACCTGAAAACATACATTCCAAACCCTCTGAAATCTCTATCTGCCAGTGGTATTCCTATCACAAAACACACACTGCCAAACACAAATTTTGGCCTCCACATAACTACACTTACCACCTTAATGTTTCAAACAGAACCAACCCATTTTTAGGAACATTTAGAGCACTAAAATCTTAAGTATAGCCACTGCATTAAGAAGTGTTTTTATGAGAAGTGCAACAGAAGTGGCACATTAAATATTAAAGCATCAGACTGCACAGTTGAAGAAATAGATTGTTCTCTGAACACTGAACCTCAAACAACTGCTTTGCACTGTCACACACTGGTACTCACACAGAACCTTCCACCTGCAATCTACAACATTTTTTTTTTCCATGAAACAGCTATTTAAGGACTTCAAATAATCATTAGGACAGCTGACGAACTCAAGCACCATCATAGAGGTCAAATAGGTTTTATTAAACAGTAGAAACAGACCTAAAATCTACATACATAAAACATTATCTAAAGTTATAACTGAAAGCAAGTGTAGGCTTACATATGTTGGAGTCTCCAAAGAATCTGTATTCACCAGCACTGGAGGGGGATTTGCCTTTAACAAAAGAATAAAGAAAAATTAGACAGCATAAGAGAAAGTAATACTAATGATAATTATACATTTAATTTGCTGTGTTTCTCGAAGTTCTGTTAAAAGGTAGCCTCAGCTTGAGAATCTCAAAAATTCACCTTCTGAAACACTTGTTTCTACCCCAAACAAAGTGCTTTCATGCCACAAAACCACACTCTTCCAAAAACTCTGAGCTCGTATTGTATATACAAGTTCTGTCATTTATTATCTTTTTTCAAAAGAAAAACTGAGTCATGCTATCATTTGACATGATGTCAGTTACCCCAGTACTTGCGATATGACATTCAGAAGTTGCTTTCCCAGCCAATATTTTAAAACCAAATTTTTTGGTGGATTTGATTCCTCTTTCTCCCTACCAGGAACACTCCCCACCACAACCACCCCACCCACCCCCCACCCTTCAACCTGCAAAATGGAAACTTACAGAAATGGAAGTTTCTGCATGGAAGGATCAACAAAACTGAAAGCAAATCCACAGCAGACATTCATCTACCACACAGCAGCACATGCTTCCATCAGAAAATTGTTATGGATTCACAAGCCATAAGCAGTCAGAGATTATTGCTATAGAAATATGAAATAGTATAGCATTCTTGCTAGCCAGGAACTGGTAGAATAAGCTCACACTTTTACTTCCTGATGTTACTGAGAATCTTTCTGTGAAAAATGCGGTTTCAACTGAAAGAAAATCCATACAGACTGGTGACATTCATCTGAAATACTTCCAAATAAATACATTTCCTGTATTTGCATCAATTATCTGCCTTTAAATAGGTAGCATCTAGCCTGCACTAAGAACAAAACAAAACGTGTGCAGATATATTCCAGACTCCAAATACTGTTGCTCTATTAAGTTCAACGAGACCTACAAACTCAGTGGCACAAAACAAAGTTAATCTCCTTACTGCTTTAATGAAGCTGAGATTTTTTTATACGTATAAAAATCCATTATCTTTAAAGTTAAGACATTCTTTATATTTTTTTTTTTTTTTAAATCTCGTGTGTGTGTGTGTGTAAATAAATTTAGGGACAGTTTAACAGGCTGCAATAGAAGCTAGTATTAAACTCATTCAAAGATAAGCTTAAGACCTACCAAAACATGACAATTACATTAACCTATTCATATTCTGCATTTTAGTTTCATTACCATGACAACAACATACTTCTGAAGAATTCATGATTTTTAAAAGCCCCCAAAAGCCAGGAAGTAAGCAATGACTCAGAAGTTCCTTACAAAAGACTGAGATGAATAATCTACCATCACTAGACAGGAGTCATCAATCTGCTGAGGTTGCTGTGTCAGAAATTAGGCCCGTATCATTTAGTAAGTACTAAAATCAGGTGGTATATATGCAAGTTAACAGAGTAGACTATTAAAAAAAGGAAACAAAAAGGATGACACTTATGACTGTCAAGATGCCAAACACCTTTCTCACCCAGCAATTCTCAGTAGAAGCATGGGCACACTTTACGCAGTACAGAAATCAATTACTAGTTACTAGTATCATGATAAAAATCTCTGTCAAAACAATGCTATCCCTCACAACCATTTTCTGCCATTAATTTACATTCCGATTTCTGCTTCTTATTCAAGGTCTAGTAAAATAAGATTAAATTAAAAATAAGATCCTGTACTAAAAATACCAGTCAATTAAATTATGCATCACCATCCCTGTAAGAGCTTTACAATTAACACGGTTTTAAGAAAAACAAAACAACACACTGTATTAAAAAGAACCTGACTGAGTATGAGGCATTAGGAGTCTAATCTCCACTGGATCTACAAGAGAACAGCATACATACATTTATTTTATATTTGTGTATCAACTATGAAAAGATTTTTACTTTATAATTAGAAAACAAAACAAGGATTAATTTTTAAATTTCAGTCACATTCTTTACATTTCCCTCAATTTTGGAATTTATTTTTATTTAATATTAGGATTCAGTAATATCCAAGTATATTCAACAAAAGCAGTATCAGTGAAAGCTGGTTTCCCATGAATCTTTTTCTTGAGGTTGACAGGTGGTGTTCTTTTAATGTCTTAAAACAGAAGAGCAAGACTAGCTAAAAGCAAATTGCTATTAGTAGGTGAGGTTTCTACGTGAACAGTATGTTTGAGACACAAACTAGCCAACAGATGCAAAACACCTTCAGTAAGTTAAGTGATTGTTCCTAACACTCCTTCTGCATTTATCTGAATTCTCCATCAAGAAGCAATAATTTACCATCATTTCCAAGCAGGAAGGAGAAGAGCTTTGTGCCAGGCATTCCAAAGGTATGCCTGGACACTACAAAGACACAAGGCACATCTAACTCAACACATCAAATGTTTTTTGAAGGAAGACCTGGTATTTCAGTCTGTTATGCAAGAGTTCTCCAAATTACCTAACACTTTCAAGCTTCTGTGCCAGGGCTTGTTCAAATATTTAAAAGCCATTTGACAAGTTTGTTTACAAGCAGACTAAGGGCTTGCCTGCGGGGTAAAGCAACTAACAAAACAGAGATGTATCTATCACGCAAAAATGCATCTGCCAAATCCAAAGTTGATTATAAATTTCTGTGGTATTTTCTAATTGCTTAGAATCACGTATGATGCAGAATTATATAGATAACTCCTGCAGACATTTATATGCACTCAGAAGACAGAGGCATAGACCACTCAATTCTTACTCTTCTGCTTGTAATCCAGCATCATCAATGGACATTAACACTGTCACAGCAATGGCAGTCAAAGAAAATATAAATACATATAGCACTAATTATTTTACTTTAAATTAAGTTTAGCCTACTGGCAATTCGCTGAAAGTAAATGCTACTGCTAACGCAGTTATCTTTATCCACCAAGGCTGACAGCAGAAGTCCACTGGTCGCACTAGTCTGCTCCTGACATGGGCAGAATCCCTTTATAAGAAGGAAATAGTTCTGAAACGAATCAAATCTCTGGTCTGCCTGTTGGGAAAGGTATGGGTGACAGATTCGTGTAAACATACATCCACTAGAAATTGCGCTACAAAACAGCCAACTAAAAACTGTTGATAGTTATTGGATTATGTAAAATTTAACAATGTAGCAGAGATAGAAAAAGATTACCACCTGTTGCAAGTTTAGCCCCATAGCTTGAAAACAGACCTTAAGAAAAAAAAGAAAGAAAACTGACATATACTACAAAAATATCCCGGTACTATTCTGGATAGCTTAATTCCCCTTTAAAGTTAATAAATATCTGTCACCAAACAATTCTAAGAAGTGACCCATCTTTTCAGAAGGCATGCATGCATCGTTTGAGATTTTTGCACTGAAAGTTACAGTAAAGTTACAAAAAATAAAAGCAGAATGCCATTCAATATGCAAAAATATAACTGCTACCTATCCTAAATTATTCCATAGCTTGCCATGCTGTGATCACATATTCCAAGTTATATACAAGATATTAATGTTAACTCATGTTTACTGCTTTCACTTGTCTTGACAGGGTTTATTTTTTTTGTGTGTTGACATTATGTGACCTAAAGGATGAAGGTCCAGAAGGGAAGCACATTCTATGAGTCAAATATGTTAGGAATAGAGGGGTAAAAAACCCCCCCAAAACCCAAACCCTTTTGTATTCTAAATGCCCCCAAGCACACTAATACAAACAAATGGCTGGAGAACAGAAGAAATGTCATGCAAGTGCAATTGATGAAAGACATATATTAAGCATTTGTATATAAGATGAGACAACAATTTTCTATAAATAAATCAATCAATCAATAACAACTTTAGTAAGGCTGAAATGGCTCTAAAATTATTATGTGAGAACACAAAATATCCTATTGCTTCTTTCCATTCTTTTGAGGGTTTTTTCTTTAGCTATTTCACAACTTACTAATATGACTAATACATATACTTCCATGTGAAAATATAGACATTTTAAATGGACTAAAAGCTGCTATAAAACAAACAAAAGTTAGGATGAAACTTCAGTGTATTACTAATTCAGCTCTTTCACAGTTCATCTCAAACCTGTTTGTAAGAGTACCAAAATGTGAATTTAAACAAAACAATGAAATAAATTGAATAAATAAAAGTTGAACAAATTTAACAAAAAAAAAGAATAAAAACCTGTGGTATGGTGGATGGGATGACAGTGGTCTCAGCAGGGACTGATGGGACAGGGATCACAGGGACAATGGGAGAAGAGGAAGGAACAGCTTCTGTGGGCTAAAAATCACCAACAAAACGTCAAAAATAATGAAAACTAGAAAAACATTTTAAAACAAACAAGATTCAAATTTAACAGCTTAAAAAAATAATTCTTAATAGCATATGGATTTGGAGACTATAACCACAGCTGAAGACAAACAACCACCTTTAACCACACACTGTGCATGGCAGCGCATGCCCAGCAACGTGCTAGTGTCAGAGAACCCAAAGCCGTAAGACATACCCACGCTGCTTACTGCCACCAAGTTACTCACCTTGTAGCAGCGTAGTAAGACTTTGGGGTCCAACAGAAAACCTGTTCATGTCAGTGGACAGACTCAGGCTTTTTGTGGGCTGGTTTCACAACAGAAGCCCTTCACCATTATACAACAGTGTGCAACAGCAGGGAAACAGTGGCTAAAGTTGACAGCACTGAACAAAGTTAATATTCCTTTTTGATAAAGGAATTTTGGTCTTAGGAATTTTCATTAAAATATTAACCAGGAGAGCTACTGACACTTAAGCTGCAAGGGAACAAGATTACAAATAGCATTTTGAGCAAAATTGACTCAAATCATTTTGAGATGTTAACATACTGGTTGTCAGCAACATAAACTACTGGCAACTATCATCAAAATTACAAGCTGAACAGCAGATCAAAGCTCTTGCAACTTAGTTGTTCCAAGACATTCTTGGATCTTTAAATATAATGAAGCATAATGACAAATGAAAATACTAAATCCTGAAAATGAGCCAAAACCCCAGAACATAGAAGTATTAAACGTATTTTAAAAGTTTGAGATATTTTAAAACACAAAGCAACATACACCAATAGCATACACCAAATTAAATGGTCAAAGCAAATATTAAAGCAACCTGAAACAGCCCAAGAGTAGCAACCCTTAAGTGTACATATCGTATTTCTACAGGTCTTTTTCAGCTCAAAGTCAATTTATCTAAAATGAACAGCTGGTGAAAAATGCTGCAGTTATTGAAAGATGTGAGAACAAGAAACATTTGATATCTTCAAAGATTATTACTATTGTCTTTTAAACATCCTTACATCTGTGGACAACAGCACAATCTTTCAAGTGTTAAAAAAGGCGGGGGGGGGGGGAATCTGGTCTAAAACAATGATAATACCATTTTGCAAAGGATGCAGAAAATGCTCAATGCAACAAACCTGCAGTTACTGGAAGAACGATGCAACCTTTAGAGGACAGATCAAATTAAATAGCTTGAGCAATCACTCAGCCCTACATATGCAAAAAAGTAAGCCACCCCTTCAAGTCTGCCTTGTTCCAAAGTAAGTAGCTTCCCATGTATGCACGCAGTAAAAAAATCCTGTTAACCAAAATTTCAGATATTCACATATTACACGTCAAAATATAACACAACATTAAGGCTGACAAACTAACCGTTAGCAGGTCAGAAAAATTCCAGCTTTACAGTTATAACTCCTGCAATAAGATAAGGTTAAAAACAAATTGAAGTTATTCTTAGACACTGATCACACTCCCCTGCCCTTTGACTTAGCAAAGTAACTGACACAGTCGTAGCTGATTTCCTTATGGACCAAACAACCTGCACCTCTCCCTCTGCACCCAACGGCAGCTTTATTTTCCCAATTCCTTCTTTTTCTCAGTTCTTAACTCCCTTCTCTCTCTGGGCTTCTCATTCCTAAACACTTCAAGAACCCTCCCAACTAGTTCCAATTTTTATCCTTATTGTTTTAAAACTGACATTGTTCCAAGTCCTTTAATTCTTTCAGGTTCCAGTCTCATAAGCTATTAGTACTGTCATTGTATTTTCCCTTTGTGCTGATGGTTTAGTATCCACTGACTCTTAAAAGCATGCTCCCCCAAGCGTCCTGGCAATGTTCCTATTGAGTCTCCTCCACTACCATGTGCGTGAGGAAAGAGGTGACGACACTGGCAACCACTTTCAAAGGATGTGCAAATCCAAATAAAGGTAAGACTGTCTTCACTTAAACGTTTCATGGAATACAGTGAATTGATGTAGGCACTATGGCTACCACAAGGAAGGACAACACAAGAAATTAAAAGATTACTAACCATCAAAGCAAGAAGACCTGGAACACCGTTATAATAGCAGAATGCTGATTTGATTTTAGTATGGCACATAATCAGTCTGAAAATTATTATATGGTACAGGTATCTGTGAGAGCAGCTGAATAGGCTCCAGTAGCTCAGGGTATTGCTTTCAATGCTCTGCTTCCCAGGAATTTTCAAGAAACATTTGTAATTTTTAGGAATTCTCCAAATTAATATGCTAAAGTATTCTGAAAAACAAAAGCTTATCCT
This sequence comes from Aptenodytes forsteri, assembly GCF_000699145.1. Taxonomy (NCBI): domain Eukaryota; kingdom Metazoa; phylum Chordata; class Aves; order Sphenisciformes; family Spheniscidae; genus Aptenodytes; species Aptenodytes forsteri. Next base: position 1,134,606 of record NW_008795629.1, read on the forward strand.
CAAAATAACTTTAAATAAATATGTCTCTGATTACAACATTTAATAATTCTGGTTTAAATAGACACAAACTTACTTAAACTACAAAGAAAGCAACGGGCCAATTAAAAACCTTGTTTTGAATATATATAAACTGTAGCATGCAAGTACGATAGACTATTGTATATAGGAATGCTTGACTTGGGCAATAACTCACTTTAACAGAGCCTGTCAGCTTAAATGAATGTGTTAACACCTACAATGAAAAGCCACTCTGTTACAACAGTACAATAAATCTCAAGTAATTCTTTTTTAAAGTGTAAGGATGGACTTTAGAATATTTATAAACAAAAATAATCATTCAATTTTAAGTGGTATGTTTAAAAACGCTAAGATAGTAACACCTTTAAGTGTTGTTAATGAATTAATGAATTAAAAGGAGAGCCTCCAAACCTAACACTAAATCCAGATGATGTGAAAAGGAGGAACACACCCATTTTCTCATGTTTAACCAACACACACCACAACTCCTTCTGTGAGGAAATACCAACTAACCTGAAATTATCAAAGCACCATACACATCCCAAAGCACATCAACTAAACCAGCAAATTCCATAACGCTGATATTTGTCAAGTACTAAAAGACATATTTGGGAGAACAAATCAAGCAAACCAGACTTTCCTCACTTTCAAGAAGTTACTATTAAAAACCCACACTGTATACAGTGCAACAATCTTAATGGGAAAACACTGAGCAGAAGTATTTCTTTGCCAGCCCAATTTCAATTATTACTACTTTGATTTCTAGTGATAAAATACAAAAGAAAATTAACATTGTCTCTAGAAATAGCAGGGATAAAACTACAGAAAGAAAAAAGTGTGTCATACTTTCTACGGTTTGCACCAAAAATGCGCATCTATAGATACCTAGTGCAATACATACCTTTTCTAAAGAACAATTAGAACATGAGCCATCAGACACCCAACCACTAGCAGCTTTTACTTTTGCTGTGCTTTTTGTAGGACTCTTTTTTACACTGTCACGTAGGTTTATAAATTTTCCTCTGTGTTTGGAAGACGCCGGCAACGTGGATGAACTAAAAGATGTACGAATGCTTAGTGCTCGCTGCTGATGCCGGTAAGGCTGCTTTGGCTGCATATGAAGATTTTGACGTATTTCCATTCTCGGGCTCCTTGTTAAATCAGTGAGCTTGAGCATTCCCATTTCACCGTCATCTGTAGCACCACAGTATTTGTAGTCGTAACAGTGAGTAGTCATGAAACTAGCAACACAAACAGTCCTTTTTGCAAAAAAATGGAGGGAAAATAAACCAAAATGTTGCTTCCTGAGAAAGTTCAAAATATGATTGTTTTCTAGATTATGGTCATAGGAAGAAACGCTACATGCTGTTTTAGCGAGTACTGCATGTTGTGTACTCTCTCACTCTATTTAAAGAGCACCATTGAACCACCACAAGACAGTCAATTTGCTGGGCATAAATAATCAATGCAATGCACAAATTATTGAATAGATGGCAAAAGTCATCTGACTTTTTTATTAAAAAGAAGCTATGAAAGGTTATAGTTGCTTTCTTTCTTCCATAAGCTCCTACTATGCTTAAACTTTGTTATATTTTACCACCTCAAAACTTCTCCGAGGTTTACATGTAGAAAATTTTAAAATATAGCAATTCCTCTACTTTTCTGAACACTTTATGGGGGCTGAAAACTAATGACTTTAAAGAAGCTTATGATGAAAAGTATATGAACTGCGAATGGGCAGATACATCGTACAAGTTTTCAACATTAAACTTCCAAAGAAAACAAATTCGTTCAGACCATAACAGTAACAAAAATTACTTTGTTTTAATAATGGTAAGACTTGCATTTCCATGAAATACAGCAGCACTGAGAGACAACAATTTTAAGGTGCACACTGTTTAAATTAAAAGCTAAAAAAAAAGTATATGAACTGCGAATGGGCAGATACATCGTACAAGTTTTCAACATTAAACTTCCAAAGAAAACAAATTCGTTCAGACCATAACAGTAACAAAAATTACTTTGTTTTAATAATGGTAAGACTTGCATTTCCATGAAATACAGCAGCACTGAGAGACAACAATTTTAAGAGGTGCACACTTTAAATTAAAAGCTAAAAAAAAATTAAGACATCTAAACAAACCTGAGTTCTTTATTATTTTATTAATTCAGTTTTTAATGCCACAGATGCATGATCTCTATATCACATTTCTATCCCAATTTTCAAAACAAAAGAGCTCCAAAACAATTCCTACCCTCCCCCCCCCAAATGCACACAATGAGGAGATAGTTTGATTTAATCATGCTGTTGAATATTTAACTTTACCAACCAATCATTCTAAAAAGAGGTAAGGATCAAAAGTTGATTTCCCAGAGTCTACATGAAAATTGACAGCTAAATAGAGACACCTATATTCCTAGCCTCACAGAAGGAAGCAGGCTCAAGGCAGTGGTCGTGCAGTCTTCTCGACAGCAGACACACAACCAGCATAGTTCTGGACCAGCCATAGCACACACCATCTGCCTCTTGCCCCACGGGTCTGTTCTAGGAATATGCTGTGAATCTGAATATCTGGCACTGGGTATGATGAGAATGGAGGACACCAGCCCACAGGAAACAAAGCTTGATTAGGTCAGCTGTACTGTATTTGGATAAAATGGAGACATTTCATCAGTTCATAGCATTAAAACATGCTTATTCTCCCTCTCACTGTATACTTTCCTACAGCAAATCTGAATATTTAAATAATATGAGTCAGCATAATTTTACACACAGAATAAAAAACTAGAAATACAGACCTAAGTACAAACATTTCCAGTTATTTATAGCATGGATATTAAGAGATAAATAGGAACTGACAGATGCTCCTCTAATCACCAAGAGCTGCCATGTCTCATCTTCCACCCAGAATGGATGTAATCAAGAGCTGCATAACATATCATTAATGCAATATTCATAAATGCAGAGACAGAAGGGTTTCTGGCCAGTGGCAGGAAGCTGGAAATGCGTTGGTCATACATTCACAGATTTGCGCATGTTTATGGTAGGTATGTCTTTTGCCTTTGAAGTATCAGGGAGCTGGAGGACTGTGTCCCACTAATACACATGGGCAGATTGCACCTAGGTTGTTCTGCTCTAGACAACCCAAGAATCTCTAGATTTTGTTACTGAAGGGCAAAGGCAGAGAGGAAGATAAGCATGTTGTTAATGTGCATATAGGTAAACAGTTCAAAACCAGCACATCACAACTAACTTTCTCTCCTTTGAGAAATTTCCACAGGCGCATTAATACTAAGCAACTCTGAGGCACATTCCCCAGCCTGCAGGAATTACGCGGACAGAGGCTGTGTCTTGTGTCAAAGCCTCTATCAGCCCTCTTTGGCAGCAGTGTGCCAAATGGCTGCTTTGGTAGACCACAAACAAACATTTTTTTCCAGAGATGTTATCAAGATTGCTTGAGGTTTAGCAGGCTGCATTCATACCACCCATTTTACTTGCATATCAGTACACTCTATTTTCTACCCAGCATGACATTGACTAATTACTAAAATGTAGGAAGAAAGAAGCAAGGGGTTTGGGGTATAAGGCTTTTCTCTTGCATACATAATAAATCCCAAAATATGTGATGTTTCAGATTCAAAAGGAACATCTTATTCCTGGAGGCATCAACTTTGTTGAAAACACGTAGTCCAAGTAGCCTCTTGATTAAAAAGAAAATTAGCTTTGAAGCGCGCTAAGTGAGACGGTGAGGGCAAGGATAGAAGATGCTGGATACCGTATTCTTGGAAACCCAGTTCTCCAGCTTCCTATCTTCTCCTCCAAACAAGAAAGAGGAAGACAAAAGACAAAAGATGAGACAAAGGAATTCACATCTCTCCAGCGTGCTTTCAGGCATGCTGACTTCAGTAGCAAAAGAATGAAGAAGATGTACCAGATAACTGGTAACAGCACAAGGTTTTTTCTGGAAGTCCTCATGCCTTTGGTCCCTGAGATGATATCAATAATTAAAAGCAAAACAAAAACCTGAAGGCACTTGTAGTTCCAAGAGCAACAGTCCAAGCACCAAAACACAGCCAAGGAACAGGAGATACAGGCAGAACACCTAACTCGTCCAGGGCTGCACGGTGTGCCAGGGCAACCTGCAGCAAAAAAGCTTAGGCTGCACTGAAATTTAGTGTTATGCAAGTATGGAAAGTGAATATAGCATCTTGGTCAAAAAAACGTGGGAAGAAGAGGAAAGGAATATATAATCAAAGTGTAGTAAGGCTTATCTAGAACAATTGTGGTATAAACAAAATGAAAACAGACAACAGCAAAAAAAGAGGGGAAAAAAAAGGAAAAAAGAAAGCAGAAAAGGCAAGAAGAATGATATTTAAAGAGATTAATCAGATATTTGAGAGTCATGGGGATCATTATGCCCAATTGCATTCACACATGCGAGGTAAGGCAGAGCCTGCCTTGCAGTTGCACTGATAGGAAACAAAAAAAATCTCTGACGAAGCAGTGGGACATATGCATAATTCAAAGCAAGAAAAAGCAGTTATGTAACTAATGGCAGACTGTCTTTTGACTGCAGAAAGCCTGAACCAGCAAGTGTTCTCTGCAGACTGTATTAATTACTGGCATGAACTGCTCCACTCTAATATCAAGCGCTAAGTGATTTTTCATAACCAGAGGGGGTTCAGGATCAGGTTGTGCTTTCATATTGCATACAAACTCTGAACAATTTGTTACTAACACAAAGCTGAATCATCAATATTTCATTCTTTTAAATTACTACATTGAATGTACAGTGCACACTTCTTTGCAGCAATCTGTTAAAGTGCCAGTAATCTTTTACAAGTAGTACTTCTTCATGAATCATTTTCTTTCCACATTCTGTAACACCCACTCAATAGCTGGACAACAATACCCATGGAAAGGGAAAATAGTAATAATATTTGACCAGCAATGTCTACTCCAAAGGTCTTTTTTAAAGCTTTAATAACCAACTTCCATTACTGCCAAAAGCAATTCTAATAGCTGGGAGAATCCTCCAAAAATAATTTTGTACTTCACCCCTTCCATTGCCTTCAAGCAGATACCACAAAATCAGCAACTTCTGTTAATATGACTTGACTGATGAAAACAAGCCCATATTCATTACTTCTTCTTGGAAGTAGGAAATAAAATATCTTCCAAAGCGAACAAAACTTTAAAAGTGGCAGGAAGAAACAATTTTGGTTCAATACCCAGTGACAAAGCTGAAGAGAAATGGAATATTTTCTTTCCAGAGATGTATAATTTAAGGTCTGGCAATGTAGTTTTGTATCTTTTCTCTGAACTACATCCTAGAATGCCACAGGACATTTCATTAGTGAAGCCTGCTATTTTAAGAACTTTGCATCCACCTTCCTCAAAATCACAGAAGTCAGTACTCATCTAAACATACCTTCAGGGATTTATAGGCTGTTTGGTGGGGTCTAACGGTGGTAAGAATAAAGCACAACTGCCGTCCATCCTCATTCATAACCCGTGTTAGGTGTATGCTGCCCAGAGCATCTAAGTCCGAGCACACAGCTAGCATTAACACGGACGCACCGTCTCTGCCATATTCCTCCCTAAGTCAGTGACATCCTCTGGCCGGGCACGTCCTTAGTACCACAATGTCAGTGACTTGAGCTATTGAGCAATAAATTTAAGACACGCATATTTTTCCTGAGTGTGTTTCTCCAGGACTTGAAACAAAATGTAGCATCAAGGTTATTTGGAAATAAAACATACAAGTATTTCCCTACTGCCAAAACAAAGTTTCACAGAAATCAAATAAAAAATTACAAGTTTCACAAGAGCTGAAAAAGTGTAGAACTATCTGAACATAAGCAATCATTTAAGTATTGACTTGAAATTCCAAACAATGTTTATATATCAAAACAGCATATAACACAATCAGACATGCTAATATGCTGCATGTATCTGAATTTTGAGAACTCCAAAGACACAAGACCCAATTCTACCCAGGCATGAGTACTGCCATTGCTGATAGGCTAGTCTAGAGGGTAAAACACACCAAATACAGAGCATGGGAAGCAGAACCACCAAAAAAAGAGAATACCATTAATACAAGTATGACTTAAGATTTTCCTTCTCTACAGATTTGTGATTTCTTTCATGTGAGAAAGGTTCTCTCTTATCAACAGAGCATTACTTTGCTTTAAAAATGCGCTTCCCACCCGATGAACTCAACTCACCTGTCCACCTTGCTCAGCGTGTTAGTACAGTAACTCTCCAGTTTTTATACAGAAACCATATCTATTTCATACATGGTGGCTAAAAAACAAATTATTTAAAATACACACATTTTTTCAGCTTTCTAACCACTCATGCTTATAAACTTGTGACTACATTTGTACCATGTGTACTTCATGGGGGTGGGGGTGTTGTTCAGATTCTCCTATCCGAGTCAGCATACTCCATACTGTTTTTCAACAGTAAATTGATTTACCACAAACAAAACCTTAAGAGAGACTGGCTAGGGTAAATGATAAGCTTAATTATGATGGCCTCAACCCATGGGTGGTTACAATTAAGCCTGCCTATCATTCTGCACTGATATAAAAGGACGAAGAACTCCTGGTTTCAGATTTGGGTTTCTGACCCTCCTACTCCTTCAAGGGCTCTCCCTGTTCCTTGCCATGATGGAGCAAAGATCGATTCCCATGGTCTCATGGATGAAGGAATACTAGATCTCTACCTGGATGCTATCCAGGTCTCTCCAAGGCGAGTTTGGACAGAAAGCACAGAAACAAAGAAGCTGAGCCTGAAGCCTGTCAGGGTATGTTTACATGAAGATGGGTAGGTCAGTACATAATGGTTTTACTAAGAGATTTTGAGGACAGACAAGCCATCTTGGAGCTGTAACATCAGTTCAGGTAAGTACTGTAACAAAGATATGAAAGTTTTTCTGGATCCTAGAAAGTAAAAGGTTTACCCACCCAGCCCTTGTAGATTAAAAGGACTAGTCTGAATGCCTGTGACTTTACTTTAGATCTCACTTTTTTCAGAGTAAACCATGGCTCTTAAAAATCATATTTATGTGAGCACTCTATTTTAAAGACACACAGCTAGCATGCTAGATATGACTAAACTCTAGGGGTTATCTGGTTGGTTCTTTTGTTGGTTTGTGGGTTGTTTTTTTTTAACTCAGTCAACAAATTGATTCTCTAACCTAGTTTCCTCCTCAAACCCCACAGCATTTTGCAATGAACTCAAATGAACTTAAAACTCTGAACTTAAAACATAAATAAATAGCTTTGGGGGGGGGGGGAAATCAGTGACAGCAGAATATCAGTAAAATCACAGATGGTGACGATGACCCAAACTGATTTAAAGACAAATAAGCAGTTTATTTACTGTCAATTCTTTATTGCAATCTTCACCTACAAAAACATCCCAGTGAGGAACAATTTGCACCATGATTACGCAAGCAGAAGTAAAGCAGCAAAGGCAGTGACAGAAAGACTCTTACTTGCTGAGGCCTAGTAAGCAATTTTTTAGTGCAGAAAATAATTTAAAAAAAAGAATGCTATAACCATAAGCAGTAATACAGGACAAGACAGACTGTCCAGCAGTTTGTGGGATGAAGTTCTACTCTGCAGAACTATTCGTATGAGATAAATGGACACCCACAAAGCAGAAATGGGGAACCCGGAACTACAAAACTATCACCAGCGCGCTCACACAGCATCCAGTGGTTGGTTGATGAGTAAAACTTTCAGTTGCATCTGGTACTCAGAAACATTTACTTAGCTCAAACTAATTTGTCCTGCCAAATCTCTCAGGGACTGCTTAAATGGTTGAATCCCAGTCATATTCCAAAGCCATAATATACAAAATGTTGACAAAGTTAATATTGGTTTTAATAAAGGTAATTTGTGACTTTCATTTTTCAAATACTAAACGAATGTCTAGCACTGAACCCTGTGCAGCGGGTTAGTCATCTGTATTCACCAAACAACCCAGCACTCTAAGCTCAAAACAGAACTGCAAGGCTCCTCATTTAGGTTCATAAGTGCTATTGAGAATGAGTGTAATGCATTTAATTTGCAACTTAAAGCAAGGCCTAGAAAGCTCCATTTAAATTAACATCAGCCTTAAGAATAGCAGCTTTCATTACAATGCTGAAGAGTCCATAAAGAAGCCCAAGCAGGGTTTCAGCATCAGAAAGAGACCAGGCAAAGAGAAAATGTGTTCTAAGACTTTATTATAGAAAAATAATAGCAGCAGTAGGGTGTCAATATTTTAGCTTTTGAAATTCACAGTAGAAGGGGTATGCTGTGGTAGGAAACTGAGATGTGATAGACTCTGTTCACTCCTGAGAACACTATTAAATCAAAACACAACAATAAAGGTTGGGTACTGTTTACAGGCTTTAATAGATATGACACTACTTATAAGGTCTCAGAACACATAATTTTTGAAATTCAGTAGAAGGGGTATGCTGTGGTAGGAAACTGAGATGTGATAGACTCTGTTCACTCCTGAGAACACTATTAAATCAAAACACAACAATAAAGGTTGGGTACTGTTTACAGGCTTTAATAGATATGACACTACTTATAAGGTCTCAGAACACATAATTTCCAATCATTCCGAAATTATTCAGGGAATAATTAAACCCTCCTAGACAGCATGATTATTTTGTTCTTTATAATTCATTCAAATAGCAAAGATGACCTGTATCAATCTAGCTCTGATACTAGGACGTGATCTCTCTCAATACTAGAAAAGCATCAGTTAACTCTCAAAACTACCCCACTACTCTTCTCCAAAAGTTTTTTTGTTGGGGATTTTTTTTTTTTAATTGAGTAAATCTATAAGAAACATTATTCATAAAATATGAAAATGATGCATGTGAACCTCATCTTATCTAAAGCACGATCCGTTTTTCCTTTAGGATAAGAAACATTCAGGTTCACTTACAGCACCCCACTGCCCTTGAAGTACTTAAGGGTACAGTCTTAAAACAGGGAGTACTGAAGTGATCTGAAGGAAGTCAGTGAATCCAAGCCAGAGCTTTCCATTTTAAGACAAGTATTTATTATTTTAGTGACAATTGTATTATTCTGTGAGCAATCTATTATCTGTCCAAAAATCTCTTTATAAAAATAAACAAATTTGCCCTAAAACACTGAGCATGAGCAGAAGGTCATTTACCTCGCATGAATGAACAGCAAACAGAAAACCACACAAGAAAAGTCATGTATAACAACTCATTAATTAAAATCCATTAGCTTTTTCAAGACATAAATGTCAGAAAATTTTGGAAAATTAATGACTTGATTTACGCATAAAGTGGCTTTATACCGAAGCCACTCCTTACTTCATTTACGAAAGGCTTCATACACATAAGTGGCATTAGCATTTTATCTTTACACATGCTGAGTTCTTCCCAAACATACACTATTACTTTCACTACAGTTCTGATAGCTTTATATTGCTATCCAGGTGCTTTGCTTTTTCATCGCTCAGAACTAAGGCTAAAATCTTTACCATGCAATTACTAGCTAGGTACCTCACCTGATTTTATTCATCCTTACACTGTGGAAACACTGGAAGCTCCTCAGACTTGCTTCCATGACAGCATGCAGTTATCATACAATCTCAAAATAAGTACCATTATACAACACATCCAGGCTCTAGAATGAGTCATAGGAGCCCTGCAACATTTCAGCAAAATAGGCACCTTTTCTGTACTGTCAAATACTCATTGTCTTCAGTAGATTAAAATACTATAAAAGTTTTAACAGGTTTAATGCCTAGCATTACTTGAGCAAACTTTCACTCCACAGGTAAATAAAGACTGATTTTTTTTCTTACAATGCTGTTTGCTAAAAATTTCTAAAGATTCTAGCACTTTTCAGTATAACTTAGGAAAGAAGATAGCCTTATGCAACCTTGCGATGGGGAAAAAAACCACCCACACATTTATGTATAATTTTAAGTTTACAGTGTTGACTAAAAACAATGTGTTTTTAAAAACAAGGTTTACAGATAAACTGACTTTTGGTCCATAATTATTCATAGGCATTTTATCTGGATTTTGGGTTAATTGCACCATAGAATCACAAGTCAGATTTGACCAATGTATGATCAATGCTGGACAAACACAACTATGGTGCACCCATACCTAGCTAGTGCAGAAGCTGCTTAAGCTCTGAAGCAGAGAGGGAAACCTGAGCCAGTCATTCTGTGTTCCACACAAAACCAGTCTGTCTGTCTCACGAACTCGAACTAGGCCAAGCCAGCTACAAGTGGAACTAAAAATCGTGTACCCAAACTGAGTGCAGAAGTAATTTAAACAGTTCCCTGCGGTTTCCATGAGGACTCACCTGTTCAGGACAAAGACACAGGAGCCAGAGGATGAGGTTCAGCCCTGACATCAGGTGGTAAACCTCCTCTGGGAAGAGGACACTGCAGTGACAACCACATGGCTCTGCAGAAGTCAGGCCTAACGTGCAAGACTTCCTATTCTGTATCAGTGCCAGGGCAGACCTGGGATCACACAAAACCAGTATTTTGTGTTGGTAACACACTTACCAAAACTTCTATCAGTCAGGTGTTGGTGGCACATCCTTGCCTTGTTTACTCTGGCTAAAATAAATATAAACTATACTGACCTGAAAAAAGTGGGCATCAATAAATATTACGAGTAGCTTACGTTTCTCAGAATACTTTAAAATACATGAAGCAATGTAAGCTTTTCTTGAGTTATGACTTTAATCCATTAATTTTTTTGGTCTAATCTTGACAGGATACCAGTTTACACAATCATTTCTGCCAATTTTCATTCAGTTCAGATAATTAAAATGCCTAATCTACAATAAAATGTTTTAAGTCTTTTGTATACAAATATTTGAAATTCTTCATTACAAAAAAATCTCTAAAAAGGGCTAAGACAAGGGTTCTGAATTCTGAATTTACAATTCAGGAAAAGCAAAACAGGATTCATCAGACCCTCAAGATTACGAACTATTTAAAGAAAATTCTGCAGTTTCATTTTATAATTCCAACAACACTCCACAACACAATTCTACTGAAGATTCAAGCCCTTAAACACTGAGAAGCAAACAGACACCAGTAGAAATCTATGGATATTAAAGAGTTTAAAGGAAAAAAAGAAGGGAGGTCATGGCCTGCATTTATTTGCCTCCCTACCACAATTACTCAAAAAAGACTTCCTTCATTCTTACATCCTCAGAACGACAAGGTACCGAGCTAAATGTACCTATAGCCACACTTTTTCTAACAGTGGTCAGGCCATGGGTGAAGTTCTGGGTTTCAGGCTGACTTTGACATGTGAGGTCCAGAAGTTTCCACTTCTCGGGCCAGTGCCCAAGCTGCTCCCTGCACAGACTGCTCCAACAGCCCTGGCCTAATCCCCGTCTGCCTTCATGAGGAAATGAACTAAAACCAAATAGGGCCAACAACAGAACAGAAAAGACGAATCTGACTCTTCAGTCCAATAGAAGGGTATTTCCTTAAAAACAACCTGAATTTTGTTTCCAACGCTGTTTTGCATTAAGAATCTTGGAAGAAAATGCACAAGAACAGGTGCCATAACCCTGACTCTCCTCCCCTCACTAGGCTACAAACAAGCAGAAGCTGCTCCTTCACTGTTGAATCCTTGCCACTACAAGGCGGCTGGCCAAATCCATGAAAACTCATGGATTCAGGGTTATTAAACACACAAGTCATCTCCAGCTCTTGGAATCCCTAAACTGGAACAGGCAGAAAGCTCTGAAAGTCCTCAGAGGAAGCATCATACCTATTTGTCCTGGGTTTATACTCTTCCTAACCCTCCGCTCTGGCTACTGCTGGAAGCAGGGCACCAGCTCGACAGACATGCCTGTATTTTTCTTTTCCAGCAAGCAAAAATGTAAGTAGAAAATTATATTTTACAGTATGTTCTACTTCATCTGATTATGGTTGCTGAAGTTGAAGGACACAAATTGATAAAACTTGAGCAGTCCAACATAGGTAAAAATGAGCAGGTAAAGAAACGGGTGAAACAAACGAAAAATTAACACTGAAAACTATGAAAGAAGAAAGTGGACTCATGGATATGTAAAAACAAATTATTAAGCGGTAATGCTATAAACAGATAACTACTTAATTGTTTTAAGTTTCAAGAACCAGGGGAAAAAAAAAAATGTGTCTTTTATGCTGGTTACTGAGGCTTAAACCCAAATTAGCAGCTGTCAAATGAATTTTCCAAGTCCTGCATTACAAGAAAGTATGTGAAAGTAGTAACGTATGGTATAAAAATTAACATCAGACAAAAAGCAAACTGCCAGCACTCCTGCCATTTCCCCATTACATTAGAACACAAGAAGATTCTCTGATTCTGTAAGATGCACAGCAATATTATCTACTGTCCTTAGAAGGCATAGCAAGACACAACGAGAATGTTTCTAATTTAGACATGCCAAAGACAACAGTAGGGAAGTCATCTGTTACTTGTTTCCTTTATCATATTCTCTGAAACTATTAATCTAACCACTAGTCCTTCCCAGATACATTTCAATATTAATTCCTGCCACTCTGATCACCTCATGACTGATGCATCACTCAGGGGATGAATCTATCAGATGGCATTTTCTTAGGAGACTTGGCGATTTCTACGTCAGATGATCATGATTGCTGAGTGACACACAAAGGCCAGAAACTTGAGATTCGATTCCCTGCATTTAACTCACATTATTGTCAAGCTTCATAACATCCTCTAGAGATTTATCCAGGGATTTTTTTTCCTAGTGTAATTTATTCAGAAACATCAAATAGCACAATGCACTACAGAAACAGATAAATTATTCTGATAGTTCATGTCCCTCTCCATTAAAAAAAATGCACACCACGCAAACAGTAAAAACTGCCATACTGGATGAGAGCAAAGGCCCAACTGGTCAAGAATCTTACTAACAGCAAAAACTGATAGATGGGCAAGTAGGAGTTAGACATATGCCCAGTAATTTTCCCAGAAAACAATCTCAGAACCTGACAGTCAAGGTCTTCCTGAACCACTGTCTGTAATAGCTACCTGCCACCCACCCTTTGCAAATCCATTTAACTCCATTTTGAAATCATTCTCTTTTTGAACCTTCTCTTCTCCACAGCATTTTGTGGCAGTGACCTTCACAATTTTAGCAGAAGTTTTACAGGACAGTTGTGACAGAATTAGAATTAAAGTACTATTAAATAATTTCTCATTGAGAACCTTCTTAAATTCATTTTTTATTTTATAAGTCTCTATCATATTCTCCCTCAGGGGTTTTTTTGTTTATTTTAAAATCAACTGTCCCCATAGATAACTAGATTATTCCTCTTAACACTTTACTATCCTTTTCCTTTTTACTTACACTATATCCTTTCTAAGATAACGCAAATGGAATGCTACACAAAATTCAAAGTACAGATACACAAGAAATATACTCAGTGTCACTTTCTGTGTTATTCTCTATTTCTTCTTTAGTAATACCTGACATTTCATTTACCTTTTTCACTACTGCAGGGTACTAAGGTGATGTTTTCAGAGAACTATCAGTGACAACTCAAAACTCTCCTTCTGGAATAGAAATACTTCATTTGTTGCCTATCATTATATGCACACACGCGGGATTATCCTTCTAACTCTGTTCCTTATTACTTACTACACAATGAATGTCACCAGCTATTTTTGTGCCCAGTCATTCACTTTTGTCTGCTATTCTCTGCAAGTCCTTATTTTCCCTTTACAAAGACAAGCTGACTTCTCTTCAAAATACCTGTTTATCCATCTACCTGTTAATTTTTTTTTAATAATAAAGAATTTCTCAAAGTTTGTACAATAAGGAAATCAGACCTGCTTAGCTGTAGTCTCAGAGTACAGCTTAGCTCCTTCTAAAAAGGGCATCGTATTTGCCTTTAAAATTTTTATTCTAGGAATACCCAGACAGTTAACAAAAAGGTCACACACAACACAACAGACAGTTCAGCCATATTAAACACAAGTGCCTTAAGAAATCCTAAATTCTCAAAGTTTGTACAATAAGGAAATCAGACCTGCTTAGCTGTAGTCTCAGAGTACAGCTTAGCTCCTTCTAAAAAGGGCATCGTATTTGCCTTTAAAATTTTTATTCTAGGAATACCCAGACAGTTAACAAAAAGGTCACACACAACACAACAGACAGTTCAGCCATATTAAACACAAGTGCCTTAAGAAATCCTAAATAAATGTCATCTCCTATTGATCACCTGTGCCTCTTACCATATTAATTTAAATTCTCTTCTATTGGCACCTGAATCTTTTTATTTTTAATACAGTAAAATGAGTCATAGGAACTGCTCGGAGCTCAAAGGTGGGACAGCCCTAGCTGGTTTTCTGCTCAGAGATAGGCATCTACTGTGGCATTCCACACTTATCTGGGAATATAGTCGTAGGTCTGTACTATCACCATCTTGATCAGTAGTATTTCACAGTCAATTTGCATACCACTTGATTTAGCATCTAACTACTGAAGTGCTGCTCTGTTATGAGGCTTAACGTGCTCAAATTCTAAAAAGCTGTACAGAGAATTTTCCCCCATGGTATTAATCTTTTAAAAGCAAAAAAATGATAGAGTTGAAATAAAAATTAAAAGCAGTAGTAAACAGATGTAATAAAAGTGTTTTTAAAAAAATGTAAACTGCTTTCCAGCAGTTTTCAGCTTCCAAATAGCAGTTTAAAGTCATTATATTAGCTGTTGAATCAGAGATTCTATGATGTATTTTGACATTTTCAAGTACAAGCTTTATTTGTCATTATGCCTTTTACATAGGAAATACTAATTTATTACCCTGATTTGGCAATTACATCATGTCCCACTAAGCTTTTGAAATTATTATATTAATATCCTTCTTTAAAATTAAGTTTTCTATCTAAATTTGTCTAGCTTCAGTTCCCCAATTTGGAATACAGATGCCTTTTTCTACTAAATAAACAATCTTTCCAGCTTCCAAAATCTATCCCTATATATTTATAGTCTGTGACCAAATCATCTCCTGACTTTCCATTGGTTGAACTAAGCAGAGGTTCTTCAGTTTCTCATTTTAAAGCAGGTCTTCCTGAACACAATCTACAGTTATAATCCCTTTTCTGAACACCCCCAATTTATCAGGATCCCTTTTCAGGCCAGGATTTCAGACTGGAGACTGTACACGCTACAAACAGAATCCAGAGTTCCCTCCCTCTCCTTCTCCAAAGGGAAAACTGACTCCCTTCTCACCTGCTTACACCACACTATGTAGTCAGATACAGTTAGTTATCTAAGAAAAACAACTACAATTTACTTACTAAATTAAATTTGCTTTGAAGTAGAACCGTACAGCAGAAGCACAAGCAATCTTTACTCTGCTCCCTACTCTGTTATAAAAACAAACGCTATTACCTGGGAGGCACATAATACAGGTTGCTCAGCTAACTTCTACAGGTATCAGTCTTCGAGCAGCAATTTTAAATAAGCAAATATACACACTATGAGGCAGCACTGATAAAGAGAATAAAGGAGGAGAGGCTAGAAGGCTCGTCCAAAACATTCCCATGGTACAGCAGTTTCCAGTAAATACCACACAAAGCAGTGGGAAGAAATTGAAAATTCCATGGTCAAAGAAAAATCCTGTACTCTGCCTACATCCCATAAAATATCTGAAGTCATATACAAGACGACTGACACAACCACATAGATACTAGTCTCCAATAACATTAATACTAACTTCCACACAGTTTAAAAACCAATGGTAACAAAAAAAAAAAAACCACCACCAAAAAAACAACCCCACAAACCAAACTCTTAAGCTGACTACAGGGACATGAAAAAAATGAATAAGCATTTACATTTTACCAGTGTCAAAATAAAATTTAAATTCTTTTGTCCTGACCCTTTCTTCTTTTATATGAAAAATATGGATAAGGTGATCTGTTATTATTTAAATTATTGCTTAGATGTATCATTTCACAAAAGAGACTGTTGCAAGGGACTAGAATATGCATTGGAAACAGTTTAATGGAGCAAAAGACTGAAAATTCATAAATGCCAAAATCATCTTACAAGAGAGACAAAATGAGTCATGAATGTCTGTTATCTCTCTGGAGAACACAGCAGCGAACTACATCCCCATGTGCAGCTAAACACAAAAAAAAAAAGTGGAAGAGCAGCAAATGCACAACAGAGACAAGCTGTAGAGCGAGCCTGATACATTAGAGAAGTGGGTTACAGGCAGCGAGATGAAATTCAATACTGACAACCAAAGTCACATGGAATAGCAATAAACAGCACAGAGACACTCTGAGGAATAGCAAACTGGAAAACAAGTCCGGAAGTGCTTTGGTTGGTGGCAAAGATTTTTTAAAAATTATAAAAGATAGACACAGATGGGAGTCCTTACTCAACATTGACTGCAGTCCTTCAGGGTGATTTTTTTGATATTGAGCCTTGTGTGTGCACACAAAAACCTGGTACGTGGAAGGGAGCCTTAAGTCTTTCAAAAAGCAAGTGACAGAACTGCACAAGTTTTGGGATCCCTGACAGTTTTTTAGGGGATAAAACTACCATATGGTCATGATACATGAGAGGACCTTAAAAAAAAGCCAAGAAAAGAGGATCACAGCCCACTGAAACAAGTGCGCCTTCCTATCCCACCTCTCCAAAGAAAAACATGTAACAGTTTTTCTTAAATGCACGTCAGTGCTTAACAGGTGGCTTCCACCCACCAGAAGATAACAATCAGCCATGTTGGTCAAGTGGAGATTAGAACATCACTTTAACAACTTCAGCATCTACTCTAGCAGCAGCTTCCAGTAGGTAACATTTGTAAAACATGAATGAGGTACAGAGAACGTACATGGCTCAGGAGAGTCAGGAAGCACTATTGGGCTTATTGTCTTGGAGTCCAAGCAGTTCCTGGAAGATACTCAAGCCAGTAGCAAGAGGTGACCGCTTGAAGTGGCCAGTGATGATCCCAAGTAAACAAAGGTATATTTTAAAAGATACTGCAGCTTTCTGAATATATCAGAGTAGACAATTTTTTTTTTTTTTGTCATGACAGACTCCTTTCAGGGAGTCTGAAATTAATTGACCTAATTAATTTTGACTGGTATAGCAATGACTGTTGCTAATGCTACTTTGGGCAAAACCAGAAAAGGTAGGTCCTCAAAAGGTACGTTTGGGATTCAGGGACGATTCGCTAGATGGTGGTGGTATTAACAAGAAGTCAGGTCTCAGTTCTGAATTTGGCCTCTGTATTACAGTTTTCTGAGCTTCCTTGACAGATGGCACAAAGTTATCAGTCTTTGATGTGAAACAGGAATGCTCCTATCCATTTTGTAAGGAGTAAAATGGAAGGACTGAGACTGCTGGCTTAACATGAACATGGCATCTGACAGGGCGGTTACATCCTTCTCGAAGTCTACTGATGTATTTGATACTACTGTTGTTGCCTATGTCCCTGAGACCAGCATCGCAACTACAGTGCCCTTATCCTGCAGCCCGTATAGACTTATACCTGCTAGAATTTCATTACAGCGCTTGGTTAGCAAAGCATCTGTTGCAGGAACAGTTCCAGCTGATCAGAAGGATTTCTCTTGCCTTCTAACTGGAGAAACCTTTAAGCGTTCCTGAATTCATATATAGAACTATGCAATCTTCACTTGAATGAAATTTGGGAAGGCACATTAGAAACAACATTAAAGGAAGTATCCTTCCTCAAGGGAGGAAAGCATCCACTGGGACCTGTCTGTTACAGAGCCATTATATGATAAGCAAAGCATGAATGATGTGGTTATACTAATAAACAAGGATGAGGCACTTAATTTCAATTGCACATGAGATGCATCACATGAAGAGGCGGATGTTTTCCTGACATTTTCATCTTTTATGGATCTGCCAAAGTAATACAAAAAAAATGAACTGTACTGGAAATGCTTCATGATATGCTTGTGCTTGAAGTTCAACAAACAGTAGTATGTCAAACATTAGTTTGAACTCACTCCCACAGAGAGTAGTGAAAGACACGTTCGTCACTCAGACCGCCATGCCCCTGTGATGGAAGAAGTTGTGTGCATAGCCCAAACAGGTAGGCTTAGTCAAAAAGAGTTCATGCCTTGCAAAGACATCTTCTGTAAAGGCATCTACAGATACGCACATCTGGCATTTTACAACAGCTCCAGAATGCATGCTTGCTTGCTTCCATGCACTGAAATACTTGGGAGGTTGACTCAGTGTCAAGGTGTAAGCAACAACAATACACAGTACCATGTAGGTCTCAAAATGTATCAGTAGAATAAAGAAAACTGGTCTCAGGAGATGGTAGAATAATATATATGAAACAGAAATCACTGGTTATTATGTGACAATAAAAAAAAAAAAATCACACTATGAAACTCAGATGAAGATAAGGAAGGAATAGAGAAATACAAAGTAATTACCTACCACGGACTAGGAGTTTACTTAACACCGAGTAGTTTACACAGGATAGGACAACTTCTGAGAACTAGAAAAAAATTCTAAGATAAAATGATTCAAACATTCATACAGAAAACTGAACTTTAGAAAATGTCTGGGTTTAAAACGACACGGAGCTCAAGAGCCTACCTGCTTCACTGAAAATTTTAATAAGTAATTGTTATTCATAAAGACAAATTCAATTTGTCAAATTCCAAATACTGTTTTGGAGTACAGGGGAAAGCACTGGCCCCAACAGAGATTCTAGAAAAGAGAACCAAATTCTTCTGAAAAGA
This sequence comes from Aptenodytes forsteri, assembly GCF_000699145.1. Lineage (NCBI taxonomy): Eukaryota > Metazoa > Chordata > Aves > Sphenisciformes > Spheniscidae > Aptenodytes > Aptenodytes forsteri. The sequence continues at coordinate 1,153,415 of NW_008795629.1, forward strand.
GACTGCACAGCTAGTGTGCACATAAAGATTTCAATTTATCTTGTTGTAACAAGACAACAATTTCTCTCCTTGAGTTACTATAAATCCCAAAAGGGCTGTGGACACAAAGTTTACCAAGACTCTGAGCTGGGTATAAACAAAGTTTCTTAAGTTGCTCAACACATGATATACCATATCAGCCCTGAAACATGGATGCAGATCATTTTAAAAGACAAAGTCATGTTTTCTAAAAACATCTAAGACATTTCCGTTGCATTAGTTTCTTCAAACTAAAAGAATCATCCTGCGCATCCTTAATCATAATTGAGAGTGCTCTTGATGTTGTAGACCAAAATAGAAGAACAGGAAGAAGATGGCGTTCACTTTAGATTCACTGGTTCTGTCAGACAGTCATTTGCTTAATAATTATATTAGCTGAAACATATACAGCAGCTTTGGCAGCAAAACAGAAATGCTATACCACAGGAGCTGTGCTAGAGCTGTTTAGTAAGCTGACAGCTGGTGAAAGACAGACTGGCCTGTATCTGACTTTCAAAAACACTTTGTCAATCAATACAAGCCTCAACTGAGAGGGCAACTACCACAATATAAAATAAATCAGCAAAGTTATATAACAGACCTAAAGAGTCCTACCTCTTTCACAGGCTTCCATGCATTTGGCTTCATAGGGCAAGAACCCGTTAGTCCACCTGAGTTATTAGTTGAAGACAATGAATTAAGAGGGGATCCAGTGCCTGCCTTGCCTGAAGGTTCAGAGTCTCGGGCACAATGTAGACAGAAAGCCCCTGCAGTAGCAGTAGTACTCCAAAAGCAAAACATTCTGTGTCCCCTTCTCCTTTGCTTATCAGATTTCTGACTCATTCTGGAAAAGGTAGTTTTCTTGAGATACAATGGAACAGAAATATCAAGAAATTCTGTTATCAACTCTGAGTGAGACAGAACAACAGCTGTGAGAGAATAGATGAAAGAAAGTGGAACTTAAAACCCTCTGGCAGCAAGCAGTGCCTGCAGGTAGCCGGAGCGCCGGTTCAGTTCTTGTCATCACTGCCGTGCTGCAAGTGATTAACTGAAGTAATGCACTGCACATGCCGACATTACAGTCACAGTCATGGGTTTGGGAAGGAAGAAGTACACTCCCATTACTCCATGAGCCTACTGGTTCACTTCATAAGAGGAGAGACAATTGGCTACAGCAGGAACCAGCATGATGCTAACACAATCTACATGACACTACATGATTCATGATATATATCCTTAAGATTTATTGATTTTAATATGCTTTTAAAACTGCATTTTTTTTTAAATGTCAAGAAAAATTCACAGTCTTGAGAATTTTCCATCTCCACTGTATACAGTTAGAAAGTGTTTACAAAATGGAAGTTTTTACAAAAGGTTCCAGAGAGTCCCTTAAGGCTTGAGTTTAAATTGTCAAGAATTTCCTATTTCTTAGTCTATTGATTAGAACACATACTAATGCATTCCTCGTACAGCATAAATTCATACCATTTTTATCTCTGCTATAATGCCCTCTCATGGAAAATGCAACCAGTGACAGAACTAAAGTTTGCAAAATAAATTCATACTGTTAAGAAAAATGTGTGATATTACATAGCTAAAAATCAAGAATAAGAAGGAAACTTACAACAGTAAAGCTCATGCTTAAATTTCAGAAGGTGCTTTCTTATAGTTAAAATCATCCAAAGCAAATACTATTTAAAGCTGCTTTCTCATGTGTCCATCACAATATTAGCAGCAATTCCCAGGCAACGTATGCTTAAATTTTCAACTCAGGGAAAAGTCTGCATTATAAATGTGACAATGACAACAGTTCTTCTATGTACTCATATAAACTTCCCTACAGTTATTCCTGTAACTCCTTTCTTCTTCACTGTATCACCTCTTTAAATCCAAAAACATGTATTGAATAAAACAAATCCTGAGAGTAAAGAATTTCACATTACGCCATGGCTGGCATAATGAAGTCAACTCAGGGAAAAGTCTGCATTATAAATGTGACAATGACAACAGTTCTTCTATGTACTCATATAAACTTCCCTACAGTTATTCCTGTAACTCCTTTCTTCTTCACTGTATCACCTCTTTAAATCCAAAAACATGTATTGAATAAAACAAATCCTGAGAGTAAAGAATTTCACATTACGCCATGGCTGGCATAATGAAGTCCCAGTTTCACTTGTAAACTTGAGGGGATGCTAAAACAGTCACACTTTATTAAAGAAATTAAGAAATTTGCTGACAAAAAAATTGAAAGACCAGCTTCTAATCAAATTCTCTAATTCTTTTAATTGAGTAACTAACTCCTCATCACAGGGAATGCAGAAGGAAGAAGCAATAAAGGCCTCAAATGCCTGAGCAGGTTAAACCAGCTTCCCCAGACTCATAAAGGAGACTGCTGTGGTTATCAGGGCAGGAAGGCATTGCTACCTCTACAGCAGCTCACCACTGCAAATGGAACAGGTATTAACCCAGTGGGATGTACTGCTGCTCTATGGACAGACTGCAACGTCTGATCACTGAACCCCTCGTTACTCAAGTAATGCAAAGTCTACAAATCACTACAACCACCTCAAGCTCCATGCAAAGCACCCTGGAGACCTTGGCTAGGGCAGGACACAAGCAGAGAGTCAGAATGACCACTTTACTGTCTTCCTTTGTATCTGTTCACACCATCTATTTCCACTGCTGCCTTTTTCCTATGAGAGATGGGTGATCTGAATCTTCTAATAACATTAAAAAGGGGCAATACTAGTAAATAAGGCACCTTTAATGTTTGAAAATGGATCGCTAGTCTTCAGGGTGCTGTGGCTTTTTACAGTAGCCTTTCACTCCTGATTAGTCCTCCATGTCACAATGCATTTGTGCACACGTGTTCTTTTGGGCATAAGCCTGTAAGTACAGCAAAAAGCAGTGCTACCATATCCATCACCAACTTCTTCCTTGCTTCTTTAGGGACAAGACCCCCTACTCAAAAAATAGCCTACCCCAAAATCCGAAGGCCCTTCTTGAGCAAAAGTCCTCTTACCACCTTGCTGGGGAGAGAGCAGCCCGTCGCAACTCCCAGAGAAAGATGGGCACGCAGCTCAGTCTCCAGGAGTCGTTTCCCTTTCACTGGTAATGGAGGGAACTAAGCAAATATCACCATTCTGCACCACCCCACCCCACCCAAGAAAGCCAAGCAAATGAAGAAACAGCTAAAAATGGGTGCTGTGTAGCAGATTCACAAAGGAAGCAGGAGACCAGAATTTTAAAAACCATCAGTTTGGTTTTGTGTATGTTAAAAATCATGATGTCACAACAATAAGAATATATAAAGCCCATCATCACAACTAGAATTTCAACAGACAAGGTTAAAGAAGTACATCATGTCTAGTTATTTATTTGGACTCTGCAAATGTGATTTCATTCAAGTGATGGGGATGTATCTTAAATGAACAAATAAGTCATCAAGAATTTTCAGAATACTACATCACAGAACAAAAACTGAAGAGAACTGAAAAACAAAACTGCACCACAATGAGCAAGCTTTAAATGTCTTTTTCCTTCCCTGAGGCTAGAACAGCTGCAATGGGTGGATAAGGTAGGAGGATTGTACAGCATCTTTCCAGAGGAAGAGGCTTCAACAAGCTCTTATGTTTTCAGTGCATTACATCTGAATACATTCATTAAGTTTTTTTACAACCACTTCAAAACATTTTCTGTTTTTTTCCCCTCCTTCTGGCCATGAACATGTATAAGCAGTTCTTTTTAACGGAAGAACTGTCAGACTTATGAAAAAAAAACTGGCAGGCTTTCACAGAGGTAAGCTATCTTTTTCATAGCAGAAAAATAGAACAAACACTGGGATATACACAGAATCACCAGTTCGGTTTGAAGGGATCTCAGGATCTTTGTCTGGTCCAACCCACACTCAAAGCAGAGGCTATTCAGTATTTTATCAGCAAATTTTTAGTCCTGACTAGTCAGTCCAACTGCAAGATTCATGCATTCCAATATTACTTGTTCAAGCATTAAACTAGTAAGAGCAACCATAATATATATTCAAAAGGTTAATACTGTACATTTTGTCTTTAAAAAAAGTAACAGTACTTAAAAGCTATTATGTCTACCTAATGCATCACTTTAAGTTGTATAATGATCCATTACAGAAACTACAGGATTCCTCTTCAACATTCATGTAAATTTGCAACAAGAAAATGAAAATCCCCCTTTAAGATCTCCTATTCATTGTTTATTCTAAATTCACAAGCAAAAACCAGGCAACAATAAGCACACTTCCAGAGGAAGTGCCAGTTTATCATCTTTGAAACAATTACCAACAGATATAAAATATCTTAATAATATTACAGTGTCTGAGGGTAACAAAATTTTCCTTTTTTTACAAGTTTTTTGTAGTACTTCAGGTTGTACGACATCAAGAAAGCAATTATTCTTGACTAAAGCTGAATTTAGCTTGACAGTAAGCAAAACAAATCTAATCTCACATTTTTAAACAATGCTGACGTCTCAGCATTCTTTCATATATCTTTCTTTGTTGCATTATCCAAAGAGATACTCAACTGCAAGTGCTAGTAAGTTTAAACTTCTCTCAATATCAATCTTAAGAACTCACCCCAAAATCCACAGACTTGAAATTTGGCTTGCCTCCTTTTGCCTGACTTTCAATGATGACTAAAAACATCACTTAAAGCAGATTGACAGTCAAGTTGAAAAATGTCTTTTTTTTTTTTTTTTTTTACAGACTGCACTATTATATGTATATTCTCTAGGTAAGGAAGGCATTCTTTAATCTTATTTATGGATTATTAGCAGCCAAAAAAACCAGAAAACTGATACAGACTAGAATTTGCTGTGCTACATATAATTAAGACTTTAAATTATTTAATATTTTAAATACAATTCCTTAACCAGGAAATATGTGGTCTTTATTTGAACTGTCATCTTACTACAGCTATGAAATTGGTATTTCTTAACTACGTTATTCCCGTCCAGGGCTAGGCAGTAGAATAAAAACTACATTTTTCAGTATTTCATTAAAATACCTCATATTTTAAGGTATCACCACTTGCAAAATAACTTAAAAAAAAATCAGATCTCATTTAAGTGCTTCCATTTTCATGCTTTCATGCTATGAATTATACAGAGCTCTGTAAAATATGAAAATGAAAGCAGACAGAAAACACCATTCATAAATCAGAGATTATATGAAAGCATGCATATATAAATAGATTACTATTTCTGACTAGCAAGTAACCAGAAAACATGCAGACACAATAATTTCAACAAGTGGCATATTACCTGGGTGGAGCTGGCAGCAACAGAAATGCAGTCAATGAAACCATGTCTCCGAGTGAAAAATGCAACTATCTGCTGCCAACGGGAAGGCTCATTCCGTAACTCATCTGTCGAGCCTTTCTTTGCCCACTGCTTGTGCTTTGGGCCTACAGAACTGTGGCTTGAGCTAGTGTTGCCTCGATTGGCGCGAGAATAGAGGAGTGTGTTATTTCCGAAAATGTAATTCATCTCTGCAGCTCTGCAGGTGGTTGCCAGGCAGTCTTACTTCCCTACCAGCTGCTGAGTGGTGAATGAGCAGGGAGAAAAAAATGCAGATAGAATTACAGCAGCATCGTTTACAAACCAGGAAAACAAAATTCTTGATAGCTGATGCTATTTTTCTTCCAAGCTTTTCCACCCCTACATCCCTTCTCTACCTGTGATTACAATGATGAGCATAATCTTGAGCAATTAAAAAAAAAAAAAGCGTTTTTCTTGGTTTTCCTTTTTTCAGAACCCACAGGATCGAAAGCTTGTTTTCCCTTCCTAGCTGACAACAGATATTTAAGAGAAACTGGGTAGCAGGTACTGTACAATGTTACAAATTCACAGCTATGAGGATGGTGGTGCATGATAACAGCTACTGGGTGGGGAAAGCATGGATCAAAAATAACCAAGTTTCAGTCACTGCCTGTAGTAAGATCCAATAGCATCTTTTCACTTCCTTGCTTGCATAAATTATAAACCTGAACCGAACAAAACAGGGAGCATGCAGTATAATTGCACTTGTTCACTGATTCTGTCTTTCTGAAAACGTTTCACAGAGCAAAAAGACTTTAACACCATGTTCAGGAAAGATATTCAAGAAAGAAGCGTTTGCTGGTTTCTTCTTCTTCTCCCCCCCCCCCCCCCCGCCCAAAACGAGGGAAGATATCATTGTGCCACACCACAGTCATGTTGTGCTGTATATCAATGGGTGTCTAGTGGGGTTGTTCTGTTGTTTGGTTTTGTTTTTTTTTTTAACCAGCAAGAAGATTAGGGATATTAAGATTAAACACCAGAAGTCAACACACTGTTGTTCTTATTCTATGATTAATGTGTCATGATCATCATAACACCTACTTCCAAAATTCTGTAAGCATAATAAGAAAACAATAAATAATATTAAAACATTACTTCTCAAAAGTACAAGAATTGGCAAAAAATGAAAAATTCTTATTATGCACTAATGAATTTTCAATAAAATTACTTTTGATTTTGAATGCAAATCACAAGGGTATTACTGCTATAGGTGTGCATTTTCTCTGCTCTCTTTACAGTAAATACCAAAAAGATAAGAATTCGAGTCACCTTACAGAATTCACCATTCAAATTTTTATAGTCAACTATTTTAAGAAAAATCCTCCAGCTCGCATGAAAGAGATTACTTAGGAAATCAGCTAAGTGTCAAGGCTTTCAATACAAGCTTGCCTCCGGAAATCCAACAAGAAGTTACCAAAATTGTTTGTGGTGTATTTCTATACAAAATGCTCTAACAGTCATAACCATAACAAACCAGAGCAAGCATTTTCAAAATGAAGAAAACTCTCAATATGATGAACAAAGGCAGAAGAGTTCCTTACAGTGCTGCCACAAGTTACAACAACACGATTCTACAAATCCACTGACTCATGATGTGCATTTTAGTGGGGATTATCATATTCGCCCATATACTTTTTTTTGGTGCAATATACTCTTCTGCTTAACAAATTCTTACTGACAGCTATCCTATTCTGTGTAACAAATTTTTCCTGACAGCTTACATTACAAGCAGAAATCATAATAAGTACATTAATTTAAAACTGTGGTAATAAGATCAATGTACCATTTACTTCTAGTCACTAGTACAGCTCAATAACATATCACATACAAATATTTTGAGTACATCTTCCAAACAAACTTTATTAAAATTTATAAAATACAATGGCTTATCAGTGTAAGTCATATGAAACTCTGACTTGCGCAGTGTCCTCAAAGCTATGTTCATAAGATAGATAATGGAGGTAAAGAAATGCCTGAGACATAATAGATGCAATAATCCATTTAAATGGACATGCTTTTCATGGGAAGATTGCAGCCCTACCTAAGCCCTACCTTTTTCCAGACTCGAAGAAAATACCTAGTCTGAAAAAGACCTATGAATTTATTACTGGAGAAATTCCTTAATCCCTGGCTATGATTGAAGATGTTTGGAACAAATTACAAATTACATGCTTTGAATTCTGAGTCTTTTTAAAGAGTAAAAGTGAAAATATTTTTTCTGGTTTTCTTCATACGGCCTTGACTGTCGACACTGCTGTACATTTTAAAAGATCTGAGAGCACAATATTAGTCTAACTTTTAAAAAAAACATCTTTTAGAACTCAATTATGTATCTATGAGATAGAGATCTCTCTCTTTCTCTCCATAGGCTTCAAACAGGGTCACATAGGAGAGTATTGTTTAAAATTCTGAAAAAGAAACACCACAATACATGGACAAGCAATGTACCAAGTACTTATTTTTGTTGCTGTTATATCAATCTGTCTGAAGACGAGACAGGTTTGCTGTGTTTTAAGGTAGTTTCTTTCAAGTATGATTCCCACCTACCCAATGATCAACTGTGGCATCACCGACAAAGAGACTTTAGAAATCAGCACTGCAGAAAAGGCTCATATGGACAAAAAAAATTCCTGAAAGCAAAGCTATGATGATCTCATTCAATGGAGACAGAAATCCAGAAAAGTACTTCAGGAAAAGGTTATGCAATCACACTGGTGATACAAGGCAGCAATCTGTGTCACCTACACTCCATATGTATATTAATGGTATTGAGCAAGATTTGCTGACGCCTAAGAAGATACAGTTGCAGTTATTTGTAGAAGGAGCCTGTACTGTGGTGATGAGACAAATCCTGATTTTTACAAGTTACAAAGCAACCTGAAGATAAAGGCATGGCATAACTCTGGAGATGATACAACATCAGGATAATGCAAAGGAGTCCAGAATAAGAGACTGGTCACTTGTACAGTTGAAAAAACGATGGATAGGAGGAAAAACAAGGGCTTGTTTTGGTCAAAGAGCATTTCAACCGAGGGTCAAACACCTACAAGTAGAAATCAGAGAAAGTGCTATTTGGACAGAAAAAGAAGTATCCAGAGAAGGACGACAATTTAAGAATCATGAACACAGAGGTGGTAGCTGAAATTGCATCTGTGAATCACTGCCTCCAGAGTCAGGAGGTAGAACAGGGAGGCTCACCAGGGAACCTCAGGATGTCCTAAAGGGAGCTGAGAGCTTCCGTCATCCCTTTTTCATATTCTGGATATTGAACTGATAGGGATAAAATAAATAAAAGCCCACCACAAACAAACACCCCACCAAAACCAAACACCACAGCAAAACAAAAAAGCCCCTATTTACTGTAAAAAAAAAAAAAAAAGCACATGATTAAGATTTCTACATCAGTACACGTACCTTTCTATAGCTTAATAAATTTACTGAAAGATACATCTGCATTTGTAGTGGATGCAAAGTAACATTATTTGTTCTGCGGCCAATTAACAAGGAATAGAAATCACAGTGATCACTGAATTTAAAAATTAACATCAAATACTTGCAGTAAAGTTCCTCTGATTTTGTACCTGAGCCAATTCTTATCACCAGCTTGCTGGGACAAGTTAAAACATGACATAATGCCATATTTTAATCTCAAAGATAAAGTTTTCCTGGACATACCTTTACAAGCAGCACGCATACTTGAAATTAAAAATGCACAGCAACAGAAAATGTTTGTATATGCAAACAGCAGTTATATCTCAATTACCCTTTTTAAACAATAACAACAAAATGCCTGAAGCATTCGAAGTGTCTTATGTTAGTTTTATTACTATCCTGCTAAACAGAATACTGGCTAAAATAAGCACAGACCCTACAGGAATAAACTGATTACTTAATAGAGAAAATTCAACAACCACCTAAAACAATGACAAGGACTTATTTTCAGTATCACTTAGGTTTTTACCAAAAAAAAGACACAAAAGAAATGTGCATAACAATTTAAATACTCATATATAGACTATGCAACTTTAACTCTCCAGGCAGGGGAACAAAAACCAACACTGAAAAACGTAGATAAATTCATGTTTACTTTTTACACTTTTCAGAATTCTGGCATAAACAAATTTAAGCCTCATTAACAAGCATATGCAATATTCTAAGTCAAAGCCCAGGAGTACACTACTTAAATTGGACACTATGGAAAAAGAAATCATTAACCCTTTCTGCTAAGATACGTTAGAAAGCCTATCTTAGCTTCTAGTTGAGAGACAGGACTGAAAGGATACCCCTTGATCAAGTGTGATTTACAAAGTCAATAAAAAGTAGATCTTTTACTGCTGAAACTACCGTATAAATAAACACTCCAGCATGATTATTCTCTAATGATACATTTTAGCATAAATATTGAATAGAAAAGATTATTACATTATTACTCATACGACACCTCAGCCAACCTACCAATCTGTGCAGATTAAAATGCCTGGTCTTCCGTACCCTGCTCGTGAATCTCCGGCCCATCTTTTTGGCACGCCAGACTGCTAAAAACATTCTGTGTTTAATGCAAGTTTCTTTAGGCTTTCTTCAGTCATCAAAATGAACCCAACTGCACTGAGAGCTCAGGGGAAATCTCAGGCAAAAAGAGTATAACCAGTTATTAAGACGACTTGGTGCTGATTACTGTATCTTAGGTTGTTCTAATGTTTGGATTAATCCACAGTCCATCTGCTACAGTTTTTCTTTCTTGTCTCTGTTGACAAGAATTTGATGAGCAGATCCATGCTGGTCAACTGCTTCTTACTATAAGACACAAACTGTCATCTTCACACATATTTGTATAGCCTTCAATTACAGGAAGTTTAAAAGTAGTAACCTATCAAGAACTTGGGCAAGGCATTTTAATTAAAGATCGTAGAGCACCTCCTCTCAAGAGTGACCACCAAGTATGATGCTAGTCTAAAAATGAGTATTTCTGAGGGTATGTTCAAGTTTTTCTTATAATTTCCACTATTCTAGGTATGTTCCTAACTCCAGAAGTACCATCTTCCTGCTGAACATGTCATAAAGCTTTAGAAAGGTCTCCATTTAGAAAAAGGTAACAGATTGCAACTTTCTCACAGTCATAAGTATCAATCAATCTTGCAAATCACATGTCATCTGATCTTTAATTTCCAAATGGAAACAGCATCTTCATCTTCAGGGTAATCTCGCCTACCTACTCAGACGACAGGAGGATTCAGGAAATAATATAAACAAGAAAATGCACTAGGGAAAATAGGAAGTTACAATTACTTTGACAGCTAACCTTGAACACGCCTTCATAGTTCCTCAAATCATAAAGACCATCAGTTCTTTCTGAGAGCAGAAACACTCTCCCAATGAACAGAGAAGTCTATTTTAACAGAAGCTCCATAAGCTCTAAAAGACTTCTGGGCAAGCACTTGAGGGAATGGGGGGAACTGGAGGGAAGACATACCAGGAGATAAAGAGAAGGGAACCTATTAAGCTTCTCGGCACAAGATTTGGGTTCACAGGGAAAGGAGGTTGTTCTGCATTAAAGGAAGCATGTGTGTATATGCACATTTATATAAGCAATTATTTCCCATACAGATTAATGGGAAGGAGTTAAATAAAGGTGCTTGCTTCCAGTTGAAGAAAAAGGGCAGAAGAGACAAGCGATGCATGCTGTAATACCTTTATTGGTGTAGCCAGAAACCAAAAGGCTATCAGCAGCTGAAAGATTATTCTAAAGTCAGAGGCTGACTGTAGGTCACTGTGTTTAGGGGCTATAAGACAATTATCACCTACTAATTTATATTTCTGAATATAAATTTGTATTTCTGAAATAACCATTCCCTAGTCATTTTCGTAATTTTAGTGACCCAACCTTACTGACTGCAGTTTTATTGATATCTCCCAACTCAGCTCTTTCCCAAACTGAGGAGTCAAACTGACTCATCTTTCATTGTACAGTAGCTGCCCCTGCCTCTGACCACTCTTATTCCTCTCCTATGAGCCATTTCTAGATTGAAATGCCTGCTTCATCGAGATAAGGAATGGTGCAGATTTCTAGAGTGCTAAAATAATGCAGTTTTATTCCCATTTGCTTCCCCAGGTTTTCCTTGTATTCCATATGCCTTTTTGACTGTAACTTGAACGCTGAGATGATTGTTCCATTAATCTGTTATAACCCTGACCTCCCACTCCTCTGAGATGATGCAGTGAGAACACAAGTTCTTCCGAGATCCTTCTGGTAACCTCTATCCATCATGATTACTGATCTTCTTTCTTACCCTTTACTTTCCTTCTGTTATTGGTTTGTTTTGGGTTTTTTAGACAATTAAATCCCAAGATTTTTTCTTTTTTCTTATTCCATGACAGCTTAAATTTCTCTGTAAGCTTTTTTGAGGAATTCTATTGTGTGCATCTAAGAAAACCTAGAAACCTGCATCAACAAGATGATCTTTATGCATATGCTCCAAGAGATTTGTGCGGCAGAAGTTCTTTTTACAATGCTTTCATTGCCTCTTTATCTGCAATTTCTCCACATAATCATTGATTCTGCTCTTTAGAATAGTTTCACCATGTTTTGACAGTGCAGAAATTAAAGTGAGTTCTCATTTCTCCTCTCCCTTCTGGCTGCTACTTTAAGAATTAGTACCACCTTGCCATATTTCATTCCTGTGATACCACAGTCAATTAAGTAGACTGTTATACAGCATTGCAGCACTAATAGATAAGCAGTTTCATACCAGAGTTCATTTAAAACCATTAAGCTTAAATACCATTAGGTCCTGGCAATACTTTCCCAAACATATCTGAACATGTGGAAAAAATGTTCATGTGGAAAAAAAGCAGGCATACACCAAGTGGACACGACTTCCCCCCCCAGAGTAAAGCTACAGTCAACTGGACTGCTGTACTAGGATTACAAAGCCCGTCACGTAGGTTTGGGTACCACTGATATATACTATTAGAAACTTTTTTGAAATGATGTGTATGCTACACTAAGTATGGGGTATCTGGCACAAAAACGGGGGCTGCTACTTCTAAGCAAGAGTAAAGGTAAGGCTAAAGACCATACTACTTACCCAGCAAGCACATAATCGCAGCACTAGGTCAAATAACATGCCCCAACTAACCTACTGTCTGTCTCAGTAGCTAAAAGTGTAAGCATAGAGCAATCCTTCCCTCACCACTACACCGTCCCAAGCACCAACAGTTCAGAGATTCATAGAACCAAAGAAGGTAAACTGTTTTACTGCTTTTATCCCAATAAAGGACTACTGTCACTGTAATGCAAACTGAACCTGAATAAGTTTAATTTCTCCCAGATCTGACACTGCTAGGTAAACACAGATAAAGCAGAGGGGCACTGACATGGGGCAAAGCTACTGGTTCAAAGGTATTCAACACATTCTGAGATTAGTTTTGGACCCAGCACCAGATGTTTCACTTGAGCAAAAAGATTCTTGTAGTTAAAATTTGAGGGTAAAACTGTCATCTTTTTCAATGGGGAACAGTATTTCACCTTAGTTTGAAATACTTCACTGTTCAAAGGTAGGAAAACAGTAACTCATTTGCATTTAATTTCATAATATTATGAAGTCATAGTTTTCTTTACTGAAGTAAGTTTATACAACCACAAAAGACTCCACCACTGTGCTTTAAATGGGCAAGCAGCATTAATCCACGTCTAAAATGTTTTTAAAAAGATCTTTGGTATAAGGAAGCAGGGATTTTTACTGCTTTACTCTAGTACTCTAGCAGAATATAAACAGCGCTCAGGCGGAGTGGCAGGTCTCTGCATGAGATCAAACAGGCAGCCGGTAATGAAAAAGGCCAATCGCTGCGCTGCCTGACCTGCTCAGAATTGTCTTTTCCCAGCATCACTTGTATAGAGATGATCATTTCTGAACACGAGAACAGCAAAGTAGTCAACTGTGTTGCATGAAATATGTACAAGAGTCCATAATTATGTAACCATAAGATTAACATACTTCCCCCCTGCCAAATCTATTTCTCACAATTCCTGGATTGTTCTGCTACTTCATTGATGATTGGACAAAGCTATTCTAAAGATGCCAAATATTCAACAAGTAGAATACCTTTAGTTCCTTATGGCTGTGCTATTCAGTCAGTAATTAAAATTTTACTGCAGAGCATGAATAAGCAATTTTAGATACCTTACTAGACTAATTAAACTAGTACAATGTTCCAACTAAAACATTTACGTTCAGCTGTCAATGTCCGCTATGTGTGTAAGGAACAAACCAAGTGCAAGCATTCTTCTCACACCCCTTGAAGAGTGGTGTTATGGTGAAAATCTCCAGAGACAGATCTGCGAAAAAGATTTGGTTAAAGAACAAAGAACTGAAGAGACTTTTCTGAATCAGTAAGTCTAGCTTCCTGTTACTGCAGGCAGCCACACCATAATATCATTTATAAACTTACCAAATACTTGGAAAACTCTCCAAGAACAGCCTTGTGCAAATTTTGAATGGGAATTGTAGATATAATGGAACTGCAGTGACTATTGTAATGTTAAGAGAGTTTATTACAGAGCAGGATAAATATTAACATTTATCATGCTAGTCATGGTGTATCTTTCCAGTACAAAATATATTTAGTAGTTTACAAATTATTGCATGTTTTCTTTGGAGCTTCTGTATTACCAGTGAAATACTAGCCCCAAATACCAACATTAATACACAAACATAATAAAGAAAAATATACAAGCCCCAATCAGGGTCTACACTTCAATACTGAATTGCCATGCTACATCATAAATATAGAGCTATAAATAAAATATTTTCCCTTTCATGCATAGGTTGCTTTAAATGAAGAATACTGCAATTTAAGATAGGTTTTTTTGGTCTTCTTACATCATGACCCATTATTTTAAAACCTTGTAATAATTTATTACTCAAAGCTTTTTTTTCCTTGATAGAAAACTCCAACTTCCACTCCACAGTTTAAAAACTTGTTTGGTATCATATCACATCTCTGACAGATTTCACTTGGTTGGAGGAATTTAATAAAAACAAATGTTAAATTCACAAACGTCAATCTGAAGGTATACTAGAGAAGCTAAATTCAGTTTTACAATTGAAATAAATCCTTTTGTAGCATCACCATCTAGTGGTCAATCTTGGTAGCAATGCATTTCTTCAATTACATCAAAGTCAATTCAACTTCATCACATTTTATTTCATAACAACTCAAGGAACGTTGCATTATAATCACAAGTTTCTATAAGGAATGTGGAAACCTCATACTGAAGAAATTCTGGTACTGGCTGCCTACCTTCCTGAATATATTCTTTAAAATGTTTTGGACAGAATATTTGTGAAGGATTTGAAGTTTGGCCATTTTCACTATCTGTTCGTGATTCTCTACCATTAAACATTCAAAAAACCCCTGTTTTACAGAATTAAGAAGAGTTCCACTTCACACAATATTAAATAGGGAACAGAGGACACAAAATCTCCTGGGTCAAGTTTACTTCGATTGATGCTTGAGACATACGAAATACACATTTCTTCTTAAACTGACAAAGCTCCACCCTAACAAGACAAAACCTGTAAGCCCTGTCTCATGTTTCAACTTTAAATCAAGTACAGCTAATATCAGTTATTTCATGCTAATTGCAAATGTGCAATATCTTACCCCGACCTGAATGTGGGGTAGCCCGCCCCTCTGTCAAGAAGGTAAACCACCTTGAGTTACTATAGTACTTAATGTGGAACATTTGATAAATAGTAGTCATGTGCTCATCCTCTAAAAATTTACGATACACATTTGTCTTTTTGGTCATTGAAAGCTGCTCTTTGAAAACCATCCACCTGCCCAAACAAGTTGTAAAAGCTGCTTTAAGTCCTAGAAAATTCAAAAGCTTCTCTCGAGAGCAAAATGTGAACTAGTTAAAACCAGGCATCTCCCTTCTTCCCCATCATCTATTCGTGTTCTGTATTATTGCTCTAGACTGCAGAGGGCTTGCTATAAAAGAAGGTATTCCTCAAAATCTGATTCTACTGCCCTCTACAGCATTTCTTAAAAAGCAGCATGTGATCATAAAACCACTGTTTACATTTGGTCTTCAAACTAATAACTGTGTTTGAAATTTCAAGTGTATTTAACATTTATATTTTAAAAAATCTTATTATTTTATTAATGTAATAAACATAACATCCTCTATTACATTTAGTTTCCTTAAGCAAATGTACTATTCAACAAAGCTAATCAAGATCTTTTATATTAGCCAAAACCTGGTCCCTACACAGTGCATCAAGCCAACCTACTAAATAAATTACGCAAAGCACTCTTAACTCAGAGCTGTTGTTGCTAAATTGATCTTCAGCATGAGCTATGCCAAAACTATGAACATCTTGCAGATCATCAGGCCAAAAGAAGAGAGGACCAGCTATGCTAATAATACAGTAGCAACCTTGGTTATTTTCTGACATACTGAAGTTCAATTTTTAACAGCATTTATTCCAATAACTTTAGCAAACCATCTCCTGACCGAAAAGAAATTTTGTGAGCTCAAAGGCACTTTACTCTAAAAGGTCCCATAAAGACCCCCAGGGCCTACAAAACTACAGATGCATCCCTCACTCCAAATACCTTAAGAACTCAGACTCTGATTATAAACGATTTATGCAAAGAAGTTAACTTCTTCAGGAGAGAAGCAAGTCAGCAGCCAACTTCACATCAGAATTCAAAGTTCCACAAAATGCTGGTAAAGAACTGAAACCTGGAGCACCCACCCCAGTTTTCAGATGAACAAAGCTCAGAGGAGTTTCAGTTCTACCATACATTGGTATGGTAAATGGCTTTAAACTGAAGGGAGGTAGATATAGACTAGACATAAGGAAGAAATTTTTTACGCTGAGGGTGGTGAAACACCGGCACAGGTTGCCCAGAGAGGTGGTGGATGCCCCATCCCTGGAAACATTCAAGGTCGGGTTGGACGGGGCTCTGAGCAACCTGATCTAGTTGAAGATGTCCCTGCCCACGGCAGGGGGGTTGGACTAGATGACCTTTAGAGGTCCCTTCCAACCCAAACTATTCTATGATTCTATGATACATTGCTTTGAAATTAATAGAGTAGTCACGTGAAAATAATCAGATGTATGGTATAAATGGTAGTATGAGTTGCACGATAATATTTCTCTTATACACATTCTTTCCTATCAAGTGGCGATTGCTCAGCACTTACTGATTTGACAAAGATAATAGTAATACTCCTCAGAGACCTAAGATACATAGTATTTTGAAAAGGCCTCACCATACTTTGTAATTATACTTACACATTGCTTAACTCTATTTCCAGAATAGCTTAAATGAGACGTGGTTTCTTTCTTCCAGAACAGTGCAGCAGAATTGTATATTCAACACACCCCAAGAAAACTAAAGAATTTTCAGCTTAGATCACATCTGAGCAGCGGAAGGCAGAGTATAATCATTCATATTTATTTCTGTAAAACTGTCTGGGTTTTACATCAGTGTCTTTACAGAAAGTTACAGTAGTTAGATAAAGCTCAATTAGAACAGATAATTATAACAGTGTCCCATGTAACACTCCAAATACAAGCCTCACTTGTTTGTGGAGACTGCCTGGTAGGATCTCTGTAAGGCAGAGATCACTAACACTATAGAGAGATAGGAAATTAAGTCATCTTCCATGGAATGGTAATATTGCCAATATCAAATCCTCACTTCTGTATTTCTGTAGTTGGCTATTTGCAAAAATAATCTGAAATAAAGTCAAACACAGGAACTATTCTGAGTAGTTTGGTTTCCCTTAGATCCAAGCAGCCAGAAAGAAACCAAGGTAATTACAGCCCTTTAAACAGTCTCAAGTACAATGAAATAAAACCTAGTCAGTTCCAAGAAACAGATCTTCAGTCTCGCATACCCATTCTAGAATTCTGTTTTTTATTTCTATGGAGTTTCTCGATTGTGAAATGCATTATACTTGATCACTTATTACAGACAGTTTTGCAGTTTGCCTCTTTGCCTTTTTGACCCCTTTATGCTTTCTGAAATGCAAGACTAACTGCACTATGAATTAGGAAAAGCTTGTGAATAAGCAGAGTTGACCTTAAGTTCCCAGAGACAGAGGATTTTTTTTTTATTATTTCTAATGGTTGCACACAAAATGGGATGTATTACTTTCTGAATATCAATGAATTCGGGGAATTAGACATGTGGAAGTGTGTTACTGTGTGTCTACCTTCATAAGCAACAGAAGATTGAGGTCCTAGCCATTCTCAAAATGAAAGGTTTGTCATATTAGCTTTCTTACAAGGCTCTTCAGAGGTTAATATAGCCCACTTGAAAAAGGTTATTCATTAGGGCTTAAAGAATTCAGCTCGTCTAGCTCCTGAAGATTACGGAAACACAGAGTTCCTTATGGAGTTATAAGTAAAAATACATAACCGTGTTCAATACCAACATATACATTTTTAAAATCTTAGAAAAGCTGGAACACAATTACTAAACACACCCGCCCACAGTTTGTTCCTCTGCAGAATCCCTACAGAATTATAAAGAGCTGATACGTTCAACAAGATTTTTCTTTATAATAAAAAGAATTCTGGAAATAGAACCAAGTTCAAAACAACTTTTTTCTTAAAATATAGCAGCGCTCGTTACAGTACACTGCCAATTTCAGCCAAAGGATACTACCACACACTAACAATTCATGCTAAAAATACCAGACTGTAGGCCTACCACAATGTAAACCCACCTCATCATTCTAAAGCACAAATACTCATCACTATCAAATGACTTCTCTGATTTTTTCCTCAAAACAAGCCATAAAGACTCAGAAGTGTTATAGAAAACAGCATTTAGTCTGGCACGCTAAAATATTATGCCATTCAGAAAATGATTAAGCTACATCTCCCTACTAACCCAGCAAATAAAACTGCCTGCTACAGCCTCCAACCCCCCAAAACCTCACACTCAGTTTGTCCTCTTACTTTTTAAATCTATCTTGAAGTTACTGGAACCGTCCTGAGAATAATGGTGCTGTATGCTGAAAAACTCCAGAGACATATATTACATTTGGCTTATTATGTTTTCCACATAGGTCCTCGATTAAAATATTTACTAGAAACAAACTCTGAATTGATTCTACAGGATCCTGGTAGAAAACCCAAAACGTAACTGACAGCAGTAACCACAGGGCCCATCACAACTATACCCGAGACCTTAAGTTACCTACATTTGTTATCTGAGCATTTTACTATCATGCACTTTCGGTCAGAATGTGTGGAACCACGTAAATGCCTTAACGTCTACAAAGTGAATTTTACAAATGAGCAGTTCCATTAAAAAAACAGAAGCAGGTATATCGCATGCATTTCCCCCCCGCCCCCTCAAATTATATCCCTGGAGAGTATATCAAAAGAGTTCACTCTCATAATAACTTTAAAAATGCCTACCTTTACTGGTGAAATATGAGAATGAGAAACAAATCCATGGACATTCTCAATTTGTGATAGATTTTTCTCCGATACGTGAACCAGCTCTGGACCTGTCACCTCATTGGTAATGTGTGGAGAGCTGTGCTCCTGTGGAGGTGTATCTTCATCCTGATAGCGGTATTTCTGAAGAAAACAATTATACAAAAAGATCAGTCCACCACAGAAATGTGAAAAGATTCCCCAGAAAACCTAGGTCAGACAGAAATAGTTATTTTCTGACACTGCTGACTTCAAGGCAATAAAATCTAGAAATAAAAGTTTTAATTAGTATTTTCAGTTTAAACACTGATCCTGTCTAAAAAGGTTCCAGCCTTTTCAGTCTCACCTAGAACTACTATGTAGCTACCTAATTTTCTTTTGCCTATTTGCATACAGTAACATGTCCCCAAACCCTTTTCCAAAGCACTTTTCCCTTTACTAGTTTTTTTCCTTACAAATACTTTAACACTACATTATTCACTAATAGCAGAAACTCTCAGTACCAACTGGATTTATCACCGTGTCCTGCCTTTAAAAACTATCAGCCTCAAAAGCTTTTCTCTATACTTCTAATTTAGCACATCTGCCAAAAGCATTTTTTGTCTGCTAAAGAGTTTCAGCTTTTATACTGGGGTATCAATATAGCAATTCACTACTGCTAACTTCATTATGAAACAATAAAATGTGGTTTTGCTACTAGACCCATTAAGTTTCCCCAACAAGCAAGTCTTCAAACAGAAACACAAGACATCACTCAATCTCAGCCTTATTAATTTGCATTCAATTTCAAAAACCAGAACCTATTACTTAGCCACCAGGGATGCGTTCTAGTCAGACTGTGCAGATCTGTACTAAAAGGTATTAATGAAATCAGGAGCATACATAATATTCACCTGTTCTCTGGACTGCAGAGTTAACTGCTCATCCAGCACCTCCAAACTCCAGAGCTAACATGGGCTTGCATTACAAACATACTTAAATACAAGCTTCACCCCAGTTTCACCTTTGTAGTCTCAGCCAATTCTGAGGCACTTCAGGTAGCCCATGCATTTTATTGCTAGTTAAAGCTAAAGCTGAAAGCTGAAATCATGTAACTTTTCCAGCAGGGTTTACTGTGTCCACAAGATGCACCCCAACATTTTATAACCACAGTCACTTTCAGACACTACTACTATACTCTGGAGTACATATATAGTTGTTACTAGTTTACAGGGAAAGCGTGTCATGTCAATAAAGGAACAGAAAAACCTTGTAAACATGTAATGGTTTTAAACTTGGAAAAAGCTATTCCTATTATTAAGAAAGTTTATTTAGGATAGAAGGTATTTCCTTGAGGTTTTTTTAAACAGAATTCTAAGATTTACATACTACAATTTAAGTCAAAAATAGTCGTCACCTTGGTAAGTCATTTCTACATCGTAATCCAGTAGATCACTGCAAGTAACCACTTGTCTATAAGCACGTGAACACTACACCAAGGCAGTACCCGATAAACAGTGTTTGATAACTAACCCTGATAACAGTTACATGAAACTACGATTTCAGGCTACCACAAAGATCCCTGCCCTTCACAGAAGAGTCCTGCAATATTACAAAGTTATAAAGTCTACAGGACAAACTACAAAGAAACTGCTTGAAATGACTCATCCGTTACCAACTCCTGTAACGTTTAACCCATTCGTGTCCTGCCCACCCACCCCCGGGTGCCTGTCTTAGATAGGAAGACTTAATTTTTTGTCTATCCAGCAAAAAACAATCTCTAAGCATGGTCAAATAGGACAGCTAAACTCCTAACAACAGGAATCTCTTACTCTTCCCTGTCTCCCAAACCCCAGGGAAGGCACCATATCCCCTTCCTTTCTTTGGTTCTGGCTCTCAAATCAGCAGAAAATTGCCAACTTTTTCCTCCTCCTCCTCTGCGGGGTTAGACTTGTACTGGATTGCTGACCCCAATTCATGCAGGGACTCAAGGAACACCAGAGACTGTGCAAAAGGAGGGAGGAAATCAGGATGGGATCCCTCTCTTTTGGAAGGGAGCTATACATCAGCCTACTCTGTCTTCTGTAGACTCATCGTAAAGCCATATTGCAGAGTTTTGCCCAGTAAAGAGTGGTCAAATGAAACAGGGCAGCTCAAGTCACATAACTGACTTGTGCTGAAAGAGGAAGGATTTGTTTGCTCTTCTCTTCCCTGCCACATTGTTCTGCCAACACTAAGATTCCTTGGGAGACAAGCTAAGTTCCCTTACTAACTTAGAAGGAACAGCTTGCGACTTTACATTTCCATCACCCCTTGCACTTTACCCAGTCACAGCCTGCCCTACAGCAGACCCCCACCCCTGCCTCCAAACCCCAAAACAACAGCAACAAACCCACACCCAACCACACACATACAGGCAGACACTAAAGATGCAGTTTCTTTTAGCCCGTAACTGATGAGATGTCGGAGATCTTTGAAGTTATAACCCTGATTTATTTTTGTACTTAAAAAATAAAATTTAAAAAAAAAAAAATCTTTATCCACCCTACTCAATTCAACCCTTCATTGTTGAGACCATACGAGATCAAGTTCTACTATGAAAGAAATTATGCTTTTGAAGTATTAGAAACTATAAAGTAGAAGCAATACAAGTATATTTTCTCTAAAAATAACAATGATTAGCAGAGAAGCACAAGGCAGAAGAAAAAGTTCCAAAGAGGAAAGCAAGAGCATTAAGACTTCTGTTATTACAACAGCTGACCTCAAAACACTTCCATACCTTCTCCTTAGCTGGATGGCAAAGGAGAGATGGTGAATGCTGATAGTTGTGAAAGATTGCAATGGTTACTCAAAAAGCCCTAGTTTTTCAAATCTTTAGCAGAGAGGTTTCATGAGATGACCAAGCCAACTTAATAGCTCACTACTAGCAGAATATAGAAGTTCTTTTTCTTTCCTTTCCCTGCAGCAGTGAGATGCTAGATTGCTCAGCTTCAGACTCTTGCCATTCATCTATTTTCTGAGATGGACTTGTTTTTAACTTATCAAAACAAAACCCTGAAATGAGTTGACATTAACTCTCTAGAGCAGCCACGTTAAACATCAGAAACAGAGAAGAATTATCATTTCGAGATCAGTGTTGGTCAAAAATACAAGTGAACATTATCAGACCATAAAGAAGATCACAATGGAAATTAGAGAAAATAAACATCAGAGCTGCAAGAAGCACAGAAAATGTCTTGCAACATCAGAGAAAGTAGGAATTCTGCTCGATTACAGGAGCCTGCTCTGCTGGTGAAGGCAATATTTGGCTGGACTTGTGATCCAAAATGTCCCTGCCAGATCTCAAGCTTCGATTTGACTATGAAATACAGGAAAACGGGACCTGAGAGTGGATTAAGTTCCCAGTTCTTCTCAGACAAGACTTGTGGAAAGCTAGAAGCGGATCATTCCAGTTTTATTAAAAAAAAATTAATAAAATAGTCACAGGTCAATCAAAATTAACTTCCTTTGCAGAACAGTCAATACCTTTAGGCAAAGCACAGCATTACCTTGATTTTTCTCCTGAAACCAGACACGTTTATTAGAAACAAGTATTTGGACATGTCTGAGTGTAAACAGGCTCTAGATTTCACTAAGAAACATATGTTTACATTACACAATGATTAGTGCTTACAATAACATAGTGCGTGTGAAGTTTTAATAGATCTGTATGACATTATAATTTAGATTAAAAATGAAAAAGTGTTCTGGTAAAGGATTCGCTCTCATATGAGGCACTGACAAGGGCTATAAGCTTCTCGAAGAAACATCTTAAATGTGAAGTGCTAATTGGTTTTTGACACAATATTCAAGATTGACTTTACTATTATTTGCAAAATATTTTCCAGCTTGAAACTACTAACAAAAGCCGATTTCATGTTTAAAATACACTAACTGAAATACTTACAGGATGATGTTTCAAAGTGCAAATAGAAGACAAGGACACAAAGTGCATGAAAACATAACATCCACAACACTACTTATTCTGAAAGGTACCACACTATCTTTGCCCTTTGCAGAAATTACTTTTGAACAAAGTGCTTCAAGGAAATTACTGTATCTTATAACAGCTAATTCTCCATAGAAGTGGAAGTGTTTTGTACTACTTTACTACAGAGCATCACTTCTGAAGTACTATGCCTCTTGACTGAAGTAGCGCATTCAAGTGATCTGTCATGGTCAAACAGCTGCCATTCAAAATTGTCCATTTCTTTCCTCTCCCAGGAGCTGCCACCCCTTGAACATGAATTCGGTCAACTGTTTTAGTCATGCCAAGTTAATTCTGCTGCTACATATGAAACGAAATCCCATGCAAGTCACCCTCCACAGGAGTCTAAAGATACCGTTTCACAATACAGCCTAGCTCACTCAAAGGGCAGCTACTGTCCAAAGACCAGGACCCATCCAATCCCTCTTGGTCGAGCTGTACAACTACATCTCCCTGCCCCTTGCTGCTACTACACATCTGACTTCAGATGGTGAGCAAGCTAATCCAGCAGAATGTTTGTTCCCTCTTCCAGCAATATTAAATTTTCTATAATTCCCTAAAGTGGCTCACAACAAGATGAGACACGCAGCAGTGCTGGCATAACAGGGAGAAAAGCAGGTAGAGCGCAGGACCAGCCCACCTCATAGTGGGTAGCAGAAGACCATTTCTCTGCTTACAACCAAGAGAATCCAATCCTGCAACCAAATCCAGGCTCCAAGGAGACCCTAGCTTAGAAGGGCCAGCCAAGCAATGGGCAAGACAGATCAAAGGAAACAAAAAAAAGCAGGTGTGGCAAAGCAGCTCTGAACTTGCAGACAGACTGCTTCAGCTGCACATCTCAGAAGTTTCCCAGCACTAAACTAGGTAGTAGCCAAGCAATTTAACTATTTTTAAGAAGCTTTATGGACTGCCGTATAATTTATAATCATAATTTAAAGTCCAAAGCATCCAAGTGCTAAACGTTTAACACATACTTCTGACAGAGCTACTGCCCCAAAGGATTCAGTTGTAGGGATAGAGGTATGTCAAAATTAAAAACATTTCTCTTTTGATGCAACATAGTTAACAAAATTTCTTCAGGCTAGATTACACCTTCAATTATTGTTGAACTGTCACCAAACACTATGGAGTAAATTATTTACTGGTGTAAACTACTGAAAACCCATTTATTATAAAAAAACAGTGCTAGTTTACATGAAACAAGAAGATGGTCCAAATTCACCACAGTGAAATCATCCATTGTGTTAATTGTTCAGGCCCACAGCCTCCCTGCTTCAATTCCCAGGTCTAGCAGAGTTAGGCAAAAATAAGGATGAACAAAGTATCTGCAACAATGTGCAGGTCAAACAAGGATTTTGTGGACATTTTACAGCACCATTTTTCAGAATACAGATCGCCTGTTCCCAGAAAAAGAACAGAAAAACTTTAGGAAACTCATTCTAAAAAAGGTTCACTTCAGTCTGCCTAAGCTCATACCTATATTTTAAAAAGAAGATATTTCATACAGATTCATACATAATCTACCCCCTAGAGATAATTAAGTTGTGGTTTTATATTTTTTTAAAGATCTAAGTTGTGGTTTTACATTTTTTTAAAGATACGCTCTAATGAAATCTTACTGAAACAGAAATGAAAGGAAATTAAAGAACACTTAAGCAATCCCATGCCTTAAACTGCTAACCTATATGCACAACAGCATGCAACACTGTTATTCTAGAGATTTAAGCCATACAGAATGCCATGTTCATGGACAGAAAATTAAATTATGCAAGAACAGCCTTAACTACCAGATAATTTAATGACAAAATGCAAGGCAGGAGTAACTACAGTTCTCTTCAAAACGGGATGTGTATCAAAATCCAATTCATATTAGATGTACATCAATCCACTTTCTTATGTAAAAACAACTTTGAAAGCACAGTAGTGTATCTTCCCTACACACACACACACACAAAAAAAATCACTGCTAAAACAGTTTTAATGTAAGAGTGAAAAAAAAAATCAGTGCTAAAACAGTTTTAATGTAAGAGTGAAAGGGTGCTTAAAACACAATTAAAAAGTTCGTAAGTTGACCTTCTTTCTTATACTCACTTCCCTTCTCCTCCGGATTTTAACCCTCCCCACCCACACAGCAATACGACTCTGAAGTTACTGCACCCTTCAAACAACAAAAATTATAAACAAAAGCCAGGAAAACATGCAGCCTGACTTACACAGTCTGTCCCCGGGTAAGTTTTAATTTTCAGTGTACAAGTCCAACACATGTTTTGAAAGAGGTTAAGAGTGAGGACTTTAATAAGTAAATCTAGTCATTTGAATTCACTAAATATATAGAAGCTCACAAGGTCAGACCCTCTCTGATGCAGTATGAACAGGCAGCATGATAAAACAAAGTGGCTTTAGACCATTTGCACCTGACTCCCCAAGTTTAAATACTCGTCCTTGTTCAGGCACTGCTCCACTTCAGAAGTTAAACTAAACCTGAAAGGACCCTTCAAAAGATCATTCCAGCAACTGAAGCTGTTGGGAAACACTGCTTGATATTCAACATCTCCACTCCTGCATAAAAGGACACGCAATATGTCAAAAGCAGATGAGTAGAAATATCTAAATACCTACACTTCTCCTCACGTCTCCCCAAAAACCAACCTTCACAACTCTGACTTCCGGATACCATTCAGCAGAAAGTAAGCTCCAACAACTCTAACAACAAAAACAACAATACACCCAAATTCTGCATAATCTTGCTACAACAAAACTAATCCAAAATGAATAGTATACTAAGATGCTAATGCATTTTGTACAAGTCTTCCCTGTAGTCTAGTGGAAGTGCTAAACCAGAAACTAGTGCTTAGGAAAATAATAGCGCCTTCCTTATGGAGGAAAAGAAAAGGACACAAAACAAAAGGCATGCTCCACTACTGCAGAACTGAAGTTAACTTGAAAACTTCTCATTTGTAAAAACCAGGCAGATTATGAAAGCCAAAGAAAGTCTCTTTGCAGGTGAACAGCAACACACACTGAAAAGTTGAAAGCCTGTGGCTAACAAAAGAAACTTCAGTAATGTAAGAAAAGAGGATACACGTTTGTGTATTTTCAGAACTTCTTCACTGATCATGGAATAGGCCGCTCAGTATTATTTTCAATTTAGGCCTCAACATACGATAAAATGAGTAACTTGAAATATTAGAACTGGTTTTTTGATCTTTGGGTTTGTTTTTTTTAAACAAAAGTTCAGTAATTTGAGTAACTAGCTGCATCATTCTCACATAAAAGCACTAACTTCTCTTTTAATAATTAGAGCTAAGACAGAAACATAAGGCATTTCACCCCCTTGGACAATTTCAGTTTGACACTGTATCTTGAATAAAACTGCATATAACATGTTTATTTAGGTCACAGTGTTCCATCATACGTCAAAATGCACAGCTAGTGTTAAATGTAAGTATTTACGTAATGCTTCATGTCATGGATATCCAGAAACCATACAACAATTTAAGATATATATACACATTTACAAAAACATCAGAAATATTTGTAATGAAAAAGTCCACCTGTTCCAGAATGCCAAGGAAAAGAGACCAAAGAAGGAGCAGTCAGATTGTGAACGTTCTTTTCATACGTTGTCAAAAAACAGTACAGGAAAATGGAAAACACTGTATTTCATAGAATTACTTGTGTGAGATGAATTGTTTCTTTATGTAAAAGACTGAACAGGTTATCCTGTATTACTGTTGCACATTGTCATTTAAATATTGACTCTTTCAGTATTCAAAGGCTATCTTCTCAGTAGACAAGGGTATTTTATTTTTAGTGCAATACACCCCTTCAACTTTTCCTCAAAAAACGAGAAGTGCCTAGCGCAAAAATCTCTCTGCACTACCAGCAGGTCACAACTATTTAAACCTAAACCCTTCAGTTCATTTGGGATGTAGATAATGTAGAGTACCCAGTCTGTATTAACAGCAATACATGTTTATTTGAAGATAATTAAAGCCATAAAGTGCATAAGCAGTCCAAGATATTTTAGAACGCAACACTGCTAAATGAATTGCGCTCAAGAAACCAACGGTCTGCAAGATACGCTTCTTATTAGCGTACAGCCGAACAACGGTAATAAAGAGCAAGAATTCTGCCGACAGTGTTTCGTACGAGGTGCTTTACCCCCCTCCTCCCGCGCCTGGCCGCTCTGCCTGCGAGCCGGGCGCCGCCG
>NW_008795629.1:1180646-1191423 GCF_000699145.1 Aptenodytes forsteri
TCCACCGGGCGGCTGCGCCCGGGGGCCGGGGTGCGCTGACTGAGAGCAAGGTAAGAAGTCACTAATGCGTTCGGACAGACAAAACAGGGCCGCCGACGCGGGGGTACAGCAGAAAATGCCGCCATCGCTCAGATCCGACAAAACATGCCTAAAGTGGATCCTGGATGTTTGCTGGATATTTTTAGTTTGGTCTTAAAGTGAACAGCATCTCTCCTCTGCAGTTCGACTGGCAAGATTAAAATCAAGATAGTATTTTCATTCTATGGCTTTCTTCCCAAGTTTATTATTTAAATAGGAGAATATTTTATAAATAAGAGAGGGATGTGTAGTTCCACAAAAAGAAAGACATCTTAATTTTATAGCAAAGAGTTTCCAAATTGCATCAATAAATATATACATATTTTCAACTGAAAAATACTTTGGACACGTGAAAGGTAAGTAGAATCAAAACAAGGCAAATTCTTCCCTCCTGGAAATAAAGCATTCAAGTTTCATAATAAATCATTCACACTATCAAAAGAGACATAAAAATTTAGACTCCACCCTCCCAACCTAGGTGACACTTATTCAACATCAACATTTTGTGATACCTCTATCTAAAAATGCACCACACATGCATATGTGTATGTATACGTGCGTACACACACACACACCACTGTTCCCAATTTATAAAATAAAATCTAGTTCAATTATTTTCTGGTAAAAATAATGAACACTGACTTGGAAACACTGAATATGCAAAATAAGTTTTGGAGAGAAAGATTTCTGAATTTTTGTCTCAAAAGTAACTTCACACGCATATCCCTTTAATTTTAAGGGCTTTCCAGTGTTCTCATCATATCCTTCACACTGTGCGTTACTTTCACTGAAAAAAGCATTTTTGTAAACAGAATATATTCAGTGTGTGTCTATTCTGAGGATTACCTAATTAGATGTTTTATTACTCCGAAACCTAAACAGTTGATGTAGTCCTAAAATGACTAAATGCCCGAGGGCACTGTTAAACCCAAACCCGCCACTAACCGTCGCTTCCATCAACATGATGTCAGGAGGCATTTCCAGCCCTGCATCTCAGTGCAAGTCTCCTGTGTATCTAATTCTCTACAGCTGAAGAAAATTAAAGCCAAGTGCAATAAACTGACTACATGATGATTAATGCTGATTAATGGAGAATGACGACATTTTACATGCAGCATTCAGTAAATTTAGTGTTGTTCAAAGGGATCTTTAAACAGTAGGCATGGTAATTCATTACTTCTGTCACAATCACCAAGAGCTCCGATAATCAAGTAAGGCGTGGAACAAAATACACACTATTTAATCAGAAATTTAAGGTACAGTTACATTCAACATAATGGCAATCATTCACTAAATGCAGCTTATATTTCCAGGAAAGTCCTTTTATAGACCCACCTTACATCCAAACATTAAAGATATTGTGTTGTTGGTACATGCTACTTTACAGTGGCATAGCATCGGAGAAAAACAGTCCAAGTTTTTTATGCTAGGAGACATTTTTTCAGACCCTGTGCACTTCAATCGATCCGTGACTGAGATTCCAGAAAAATGCCTCTGTAAGCGCTGCTTGCTGCCTGTCTTTGACATTTAGTCTAGGTCCATAGTGTTCAAAAATAAGCCTTTATATAAATAGGTTGAATCCTTCAGGAAAAATTTTGCTTCACGTTAGAAACCAAACCTTTAAAAAAAAAGCAAAGAAAAGATCCTGTGTCCATTTTTCAAATTTGAGTCAGCTTTATATTTAATCACGTTAGCATCAGCCTGAAGCGACAGCTGTCTCGCAGCCCAAAGTAATACTCGGATCCTCTCGGCCAGAACCCAGGGTTAGATCCACGGAGGCAGCTCCACCTGCTGCAGTGCAAGGTCTGCTATCTCCTCCATGAAAACAGAAGCGACTCTAGCAGAGCCACTATGCTCAGTGTATGCTGGTTGCTTAGGGGAGGGGCAAGATGTTGCAGCAAGGGACTCATTACACAGCCCGATAGAGAGAAACCCAACACTCCTGCAAGGTGCTTTCGCACTGCACCAATGAGCATGTGAAAACCCATTTTAAAATCAGCTGTGCATAATTATAAAACCAGGGAAGTGGTAAGCTTAACAGCGGGGAATTTGCTGATCTGCAGTTTACACTAGCTTTTTCAAGGAAGTGTCAGCAGACCACAAAATGAATGGCTATGGGATATTTAATCCCCATTTTCGAACACTGAAAATTCAAGGTTATTTGACACATGTTAAAAAAAATGTTCTTTAACTGCTGAGTAAAACTCCTAATGGTCTACCAAAAGCAATAAAGAAACAGACATAGAAATACATGAATATTCTCCAACTTCAACACACAATGAAATCAGATAGCTGCTATTTTTTCCCCACTTATCTCTAGGAAATCATGAATAATCTGGACTATGCATCAATTTGGTTATGAGGAGCTCTCGGTAAAGCATTTCAAGCAACTGTACATGTGAACACTTAAACAAAACAGTTTGAAGAAAAAAGCTTTTTATCTTAGAACAGAAGCAAATAAGGTCACGGTCTCCTTAAGATTTTTGTTCTTTGTTGTGTGCTAACAAGTCCAAGACACAAAATTCTTTTTCAAATGGTTTGTTTGGGGTATTTTTTGTTTTTTTTTAAATCAAGCCCTATAAGGATTCAAAGTTTTTCAAAAGTACAGGGGTCCCTGCAGGATTTTAATGTATTTATATATTTTAACAAATTGCATTACAAAATTTGATCAAAAACACATCCTCTGCAATTTCTCTGCTCTTGTACCATTAGCTAACAAACCTTTGCAAAAAGCTTCAATGAAATAATGTTAGCCATCACTTCTATTTTTAACTGTACTGAACAGTATTGTAAAAAAGCATTTAAGTCTTGTTAGATCCCCCCTCTTTAGGACATGACTGTTCACCTAAGTTTACACCTGTAGCAGCCTTCTGTCATCTCCCTTTTACTTAGTTTGGTTTACCTGATAAGCACCCCTTGATGTAGAAAGTTTTATGTAGTGTAAAATTGGCATCCACGCTTACAGCTCAGAAACGAGTAACTTCATGAATTATACTGAGACAGTCATCTTTATATAAATGTGCAGATTGATGAAACCAAAACTAAGGCAAGATGTCTGGAGAAAAAATGTGTAACAGCCCACAGTAAACCTCAAAATAAACTTCATTTGCATGAGGACCTCTTTCTTGGTAGAATATCCAAGGACTACAGATGACAGCATTTCCATATTAATAAGCATAGTTTTCTTTCCACCATGTGCCATGACCTACAATTTTTCACCAAATAGCCTTAGACAGCACTTCCCACAGTAGGTCACCTTCTGCATGCAAGTACAGCAATAGGGGCAGGACCAAAGAAAAATCTCTAACACTCTGCTTAATCATCATAGAAAAAGAAACAAAGACTATAAAAAACAACAACAAAAAGAATACACCTTCTTTGTTTAGCTAAGTTCACTTAAGTTTTTCTTGCAAGAACATTCAAATCCAAGGGTAGCCCTAAGTATAACAGAATGCTGGAAGAATCTAAAAACCCCTTTATTTTCCTTCAGCTGGCTGGAGGTCACAGTACACAGTCTCTTGTCTGAAGAAATAGGGCAGAGCACAACTGAACACATACTCAAGCACCACACATGAAAAAGGAAAAAAAATGCACAAGGGGAAGGAAAACAGTCACAGAGTACTGTCTCTTGCCAGACACAAGAATGTTCCTATCCCACAAAACAACCTTTTCTACGCACCACAGATCAACAATCCATCTTACTTCCATACCTCTAATCACATTGTAATAATATAATTTCTCACTAAAATAATACACAGTCAAATGCATGGCAATTTCATGACAATAAATAAAGTCAAAGAGCCAAAAGCAGTTCTTGAATGTTGCAGAAATAGCTTTTTGCAATGCAGAAAATACATGCTCTAATGTGCCATGGGCATAGAAGAATCAATAAGAGGAAGATACAGTCTACACATCTACAAAGGATTCCATCAGTAAGGTACAATAAAGAAAAGAAAGCTTGAGTAACTTCAGGCAATTACATCTACACTGTTGATGAAGACTACATAAAACACCCGAATCTTTGAGCCATAGATTTGCAGCTGTAAACAAATAAATCGGTTACACTGCAAAATTGTCTTAATCTTTATACAAAGATGGAACTTGTTACACATCTTGCTACCCACAAGCTTGAAGATACTATATTTAAGCTTGTAAAATTATATTCTTACGTATTTTGCTGACTAAATCCAGAGGTTTAACTGTAATGAAGGTTTCACTTGTTCAAAACCATTATTTGTACTCAAAGGCCTTTTAAATACACAGTTGTGAACATAAAGCTTTCTGAAATATGAACATATAGTATGTTATCATATAGAGAAACATGGAACGGAGAATGTTTGGAAATCTACTTTTGAGCTCTAAAAGAGACATATCCCCACTTATTTAACCATTGCTCTGATTCAAATTGAAGGTTGGAATAACATTTCAAAACCCAAAAAAAACCAATTTATTAACACAATGACTAAGCCGTTGATAAGAAGAATATGGCCTTAACTCCTTAACTATCTATCAATACTCCCTCCCAATGTATCAGTCTGTATTATTATTGTGTTATCACATACAAGCTTGAGCTCCTACAGTCAGAACCCACCGTTTCCACGCTGATTATACAAAGCAACAATTTTTAAACTGGGAGATTACAAGATAGAGTGCCAGGACTTCATCCGATGCTGCCATATAGATAGTCAAGAACACATCAGCATTCACTGAATATAGAAAAACCAAAACCTAAATTTTCTTCTTGCACAGGATGCTTCCACCTGACATTGTACAAATGTTAAGAATGACAGTTTTAAATAGAACAAATCTAAAGAAACCAATTCAGAACTTTAAAAAAAATATTCATGTTTACTCAAAAGTGTTACCAGTAAAAGTGACTGGTTTCATCCTTATGAAAACACATAAAATGAACTGCCTTTATTTCAACTTTTGTTTGAATGTTCACTTGGCAATAATCCGTCTTTATGCATGGCTTCCACGTGCACAATGAAAATATCAACATCATTTAAGATCTTTAATTAGTGAGCAAGACTAATTTTGTTATTATCATAAAATAAGAAAGCTCCTCCTTCCAAGTCTCCCCGAGCAGTACGAATATCGGATAGAGTTATGCAGCATCAAAAAACCACACTACAACACTTTCAGAAACTTAATGCTTCTGTTCAGCACTTGCCAACTATTCTTGATTGAACACACATAGTACCCGTTTCACTGATCCATGTGTTCCACCCATATCCTCAATACAACACAGGTTAGGAAAGAGCCATCTCATAAGCAGTAAGACATGGAGCTTTTAATGAAAGGAGTAAGTGAAGATCTAACTTGACAAATGTACCAACTGTTCAGACTGCCAAACCAAAAGGGAAAAGGCTCTACTAACCTTCATATTCCTTCAGACAGAACGTGTCCATTAAGTATCACTGCAGGCACCTGTCAAGCTGGTGGGACTTGGTTTAGGTCCCTCTTCCCCAGAAGCCTGAACTGGATACTTCCAGGATACTTAATACAATCCAATCAAAAAAAGAAAAACGAAAAAGATGCTTTTCAGCATCAGAACTGTTTAAATCTAATAAACTTATTTTAACCTCTACTCTGCATAATCTTAGTCTGTATGGTCTTGAAAGAATACACAGAATTCCAAAATTAGTCTCTGTAAAGAAGCTTGGATGCTGGTTTAAGATTACCTCATACCAACAGAGAGCTCTACCGTAATGGCTGTAATGATTCCTTACTCAAGGAGTAGTAATTTTATAAGCATTTTCTATAAGGTAAATGAAATTTGAACACTAGTTTCATAACAACTGATGTCTGGTGCAAACTGCATCCATCAGCGCCCATGAAGCTCTCTGGCTTTGCAGTTCTTGCTCCCTGAAGTATCAGATGACCATCCAAGCCAATTTTGAGAAAGCAGCCAAAAAATGTACTGCTTGTTCCTGCATGCTCCTAAATTGCCAGAAAAATCATTTGCGCAGTACTTCAGGCGAACAGGTTTATTTACTGAAAACACTATAAGCTGAAAATTCCCCTTCTAAAAGGGTATCTTCAGCAGGTATCCATACCTTAGAAACACCTTTTTGTGAGCTTGGCAGGTAAACATGTTTGCAGGAGTTAAACCGGCAGCCACCAGTTCAGAACACTGATGTGCGTCTGTCCTTAAGAAACTTAATACTCTCATACACAAAGTTTGCAGTGCCCACTCAATCTGACCCATATGTGCTGAAAATAATCATCACCGAACTCTCAAAAATTGAGAGAATCCTTTCTATTGAGAGAATCCTTTCTATTGTTTTGACATCAACAACAGAAAAACATTTTCTGGGACAATTAGCATATTCTAAATACAGCTGTCTGTGTCTTAAGTTTCCAAAATCTTGAAGAATACCGCAGCCCCATTAACTTCAGAGGGAAGGTGAAATGTTACTTTGGAAAGAGAAATTTGATTAATAGTTGCGTTTTTTAAAACTTGCCCCACAATGGCATTTAAGCCCAGAACAGGTCCTATGAATAGAAACTTTTCAGTGGGTGTTTGTGATTTTTCTCCCAGTTTATTCCAAGTCTTAAATTGTTAAGTATAAGACAGATCTGGGACATCACTCTGATGAGGTCCTTCATAAGCCTTGATAAGTCAAGCCAAAAAACCAGACAAGAATACTTTCCTTCCCAACTGAGTGACCACCATTATGGGCATTTTTATAAACTTGTTTTTGGAGTTCTCTTCAGTCCAAAAGAGAGGAGGAAAATATAATGCCATACCAGAGAAAGAATCCAGAGGTTCTGGGTTCATGGTCTGTTACCATGTCCTCTATATGCAAAAATAATCAGGCTTCAAATACAAGCTGCAAAATAATGACAGACTGAAGAGCGTTCAGAAGCAAAACTTCACAAAAACCAGACCTTCCTGACAATTACCACTGGATAGAGGTTCTATGTATTCAAGTGTGATTTTAAAGATATTTAATCATATCATTCATCT
Source organism: Aptenodytes forsteri (assembly GCF_000699145.1). Lineage (NCBI taxonomy): Eukaryota > Metazoa > Chordata > Aves > Sphenisciformes > Spheniscidae > Aptenodytes > Aptenodytes forsteri. The sequence goes on from NW_008795629.1 coordinate 1,187,698, forward strand.
GTCAGCCCCTGCCTCTTAGTAATTCTAACACTATAGATTAATTTCAGCTAGACTGACTGCAGGGATAGAGGTCTCTGAGGATATCAATCATTTGCAAGTTTCTTGGAAGTAGGTAGCAGGCAAGGGAATAAATATAAAAAAATCCCCACCAAAGGAAGGGGGAGCAGGGAAGGGTAGGGCTGCCTAAGCAACAACAGGCAGAATTTATATAAAGAGAAAGAGATTAAGAATATCAAAGGGGGGAGGAAGTATAGCAGAATGCTATATAGTAGCTTATATTAAAATGCTAGCACACCTTGAAAAAAGTTATAGGAAGTCATGCTTTGTAAGGCAGGTATGAGGCCATTTCATGTTTTGGAATTAAAAAGGCCCAGAGTGGAATCTCTTCCCCTTCTTCTAATGTTTTGAAAGTGTTTTAGCAGTACTGGAGCGTGCCTTTACATCTTTAGTTTCCACACAAGAAGTTCCTGAGAATGAGAGAGGTTACAGAATTGGCTACTATGACTACTATGAAATCCAAAATCCAATGTTATTTTTTCCTAGATGGAAACCACCAAAATCGGGAGAACATCTTCAAAACAGACTAGGAAAGGACTGAAAATAAATGCTTCCTTTTGCAAGACTTCAAGTTTGATCCAATAAAGAGGATGTAAATGCAGCAGATAGACTGAAGCCTACCTAATCTCCTCTGTTAAATTCACTGCAGAAAATTAATTTCATTCTATTGGTAACACCTCTGTGAGGGAAAAAAGAAAAGGGTGACTATATTCTGAATAGACTGTACTGTGATTAGAATACAACTCAAGTAGGAAATCCCTAAAAATCAAGAAGTACTACACCACTTCAAACACATTTAACATGTCTAGAAACAGTCTGTGGTAGGTTGACCCTGGATGGCAGGTAAGCGCCCACCCAGTCGCTCACTCACCCACACCCCCCCCAGAGGGATGAGGGAGAGAATCAGAAAGGCAAAAGCGAGGGGAGAAACCTCATAGGTCGAGATAAATAAGTGAAGGGGGCTGGGGAGGGGAAACAACTATGCATACAAGTGATGCAAGCCAAATCACAAACCACCTCCCCTCCCACCAGCAGACCCATGGCCAACCTGAGCAACAAGCTACTTTGGAAAGACTTCCCCCCAGCTTTATTGCCGAGCATGATGTTAAAAAATATGGAGTCTCTTTTCGTTCAGTTTGGGTCAGATGCTGCAGCTGTGTCCACTCACAACCTCTTGCCCACCCCCAGCCTACTTGCTAGGGCAGTAGAGTGAGAAACAAAGGAGGCCTTGACACTGTGTGAGCGCTATTCAGCAATAGCTAAAACATTGGTGTGTTAATCAACTTTTTGTCACAGTCAAACACAGCACCATATGGGCTACTGTGAAGAAAATTAACTCCATCCAGATGCTGCAGCTGTGTCCACTCACAACCTCTTGCCCACCCCCAGCCTACTTGCTAGGGCAGTAGAGTGAGAAACAAAGGAGGCCTTGACACTGTGTGAGCGCTATTCAGCAATAGCTAAAACATTGGTGTGTTAATCAACTTTTTGTCACAGTCAAACACAGCACCATATGGGCTACTGTGAAGAAAATTAACTCCATCCCAGCCAAGCCCAGTTCCAGTCTGACCTGAAAAGTCCTTTAAAATTAAGAACTATAAGATCTTTGCATTCAAAAAACATTGCCAAAATCACTCTTAGAATAAAAGTATGTGATCATTCTAAAGTTGCCTTTGATGTGTTGCTCCCATCTGTCCACAGAGGAAAAAAGTATACGTATTTAGCCCTAGATAGTTCCATCCAACACTCAAAAAGATTTCTAGTGAACAACAGATGCTGAATCCCAAAGATAAAACTGATAAACTATAAAAGCCCAGTAAGTAACAGACCTTCTGAAAGACCCAAAAGCTTTACACCCTTGTCTCATCCCTTCCCCACACCCTCAATGAAGCTTCCACCCAGTTTGTATTTGAAGTGGATAGACTCTAAACTCAAGTGATACAGATTATTAGCCAAGCGAGGTAATACTTTCAAGGCTATACTCAGTGGGAAAGATTGAACCCAGCAGGGTGTGATTAGCTGGGACTACACTCTCTTCAGTGTAAAGACCAGGCTGGAGCAAGGATCTAATTTATCACTCTGAATTGTTCCCTGTAGGACCCAGGCTGACTAGGCTAAGCATACAGAATCATAGAATAGTTTGAGTTGGAAGGGACCTCTAAAGGTCATCTAGTCCAAACCCCCCGCCGTGGGCAGGGGCATCTTCAACTAGATCAGGTTGCTCAGAGCCCCATCCAACCTGACCTGGAATGTTGCCAGGGATGGGGCATCCACCACCTCTCTGGGCAACCTGTGCCAGTGTTTCACCACCCTCAGCATAAAAAATCACTTCAAACACATTTAACATGTCTAGAAACAGTCTGTGGTAGGTTGACCCTGGATGGCAGGTAAGCGCCCACCCAGTCGCTCACTCACCCACACCCCCCCCAGAGGGATGAGGGAGAGAATCAGAAAGGCAAAAGCGAGGGGAGAAACCTCATAGGTCGAGATAAATAAGTGAAGGGGGCTGGGGAGGGGAAACAACTATGCATACAAGTGATGCAAGCCAAATCACAAACCACCTCCCCTCCCACCAGCAGACCCATGGCCAACCTGAGCAACAAGCTACTTTGGAAAGACTTCCCCCCAGCTTTATTGCCGAGCATGATGTTAAAAAATATGGAGTCTCTTTTCGTTCAGTTTGGGTCAGATGCTGCAGCTGTGTCCACTCACAACCTCTTGCCCACCCCCAGCCTACTTGCTAGGGCAGTAGAGTGAGAAACAAAGGAGGCCTTGACACTGTGTGAGCGCTATTCAGCAATAGCTAAAACATTGGTGTGTTAATCAACTTTTTGTCACAGTCAAACACAGCACCATATGGGCTACTGTGAAGAAAATTAACTCCATCCCAGCCAAACCCAGTACCAGTCTGACCTGAAAAGTCCTTTAAAATTAAGAACTGTAAGATCTTTGCATTCAAAAAACATTGCCAAAATCACTCTTAGAATAAAAGTATGTGATCATTCTAAAGTTGCCTTTGATGTGTTGCTCCCATCTGTCCACAGAGGAAAAAAGTATACGTATTTAGCCCTAGATAGTTCCATCCAACACTCAAAAAGATTTCTAGTGAACAACAGATGCTGAATCCCAAAGATAAAACTGATAAACTATAAAAGCCCAGTAAGTAACAGACCTTCTGAAAGACCCAAAAGCTTTACACCCTTGTCTCATCCCTTCCCCACACCCTCAATGAAGCTTCCACCCAGTTTGTATTTGAAGTGGATAGACTCTAAACTCAAGTGATACAGATTATTAGCCAAGCGAGGTAATACTTTCAAGGCTATACTCAGTGGGAAAGATTGAACCCAGCAGGGTGTGATTAGCTGGGACTACACTCTCTTCAGTGTAAAGACCAGGCTGGAGCAAGGATCTAATTTATCACTCTGAATTGTTCCCTGTAGGACCCAGGCTGACTAGGCTAAGCATACAGAATCATAGAATAGTTTGAGTTGGAAGGGACCTCTAAAGGTCATCTAGTCCAAACCCCCCGCCGTGGGCAGGGGCATCTTCAACTAGATCAGGTTGCTCAGAGCCCCATCCAACCTGACCTGGAATGTTGCCAGGGATGGGGCATCCACCACCTCTCTGGGCAACCTGTGCCAGTGTTTCACCACCCTCAGCATAAAAAAT
>NW_008795629.1:1192551-1194716 GCF_000699145.1 Aptenodytes forsteri
GGGGGGGGAACCCAAAACATGTTTCCCCTGTTCCAGTCAGTGGGAACTTCACAGGACTGCCACGACTTCTCAAATATGATGGATAGTGGCTTAGCAACTTCATCCATCAGTTCCTTCAGGACCCGCGGATGGATCTCATCGGGTCCCATGGACTTGTGCACCTTCAGGTGCCTTAGATGGTCTCGAACCTGGTCCTCTCCCACAGTGGGAGAACATCATTTTCCTTAAGCATCTATTGGGCTGAGACAGAATGCTAGTTTGATTCAGACTGTCATGCAGGAACTACTGGGGGGGTGATGGGAGGAAAGAGAGACGATGTCTTCGAGGTTTATTCCAGAATCGATAACATGTGAAGATCCTTCAACTATTGAAGGATTGCTCAGAATCTGAGTCATCCCATCCTATCTTTTTGAAAGAGCCCCTTTTGGAGCAGCAGTTTTCAGTACTGGAATACCTTTTAAATGGTCCATGCAATGTAGCCAAGAAAAGTAGCCCTGCTGCTGCATAACTCTCAAAGTATTAATCCAGCATCTGAGCCTCCACTGGAAAAATAATGCACACAGGTAAAAAACAAGTGAAAATGAGTGACAGGAAATATACTCATAATATATGCCTTTTATCTGGTGAAGCCTCATACTACTCCAGATTCATTTCAGTAGCCGTTCATGCTTCCTTAACACAACATCAAGAAAAGACTGCAATTTGACATGTTTCTGCTCTACTGCTTTGATGTAGCACCAACAGAGTAGAGGCTAAGAGCCTCTCGTAGCCAGTGGAGATGAAGTGCTTGCACAATACTAATAACTGTTTTTTTCCTCCACTGCAGACAGTGAGAAGGTTGTTCCCAAAGACAAACACAAGTCAGTCCTCCAGTCCTGCTGCTTTAAAAACAGTGAAAACAGATGACGTCTCAATCACAGTTTACCGAGAGCAAGACAGAATCTAGGCAGCAATAATGTTCTGTTGATGCTCAAGTATCTGCCATACATTTCTGAGTACACAGAGGACTGTCGCTACGTTCTATAAGAAACAACTGTTTTCAAAAAGACTTTTTCATACAACAAAGTTGGTACAATGCTTAAAAGGAAAATTCCCGTAGTGTATTTCTTCTGTCATTCTAATAGATTTGAACATTTCAAAAACAGAGATGACTCCTTCCTCTAAAAGGGAAAAGATACATAATTCTACTATACAACTTCAATGGATAAAAGAATTTGCTAGCCTACAGTTTCAATTCATTGCAACTCCATCATTTTCTCCATCTTAAAATGCAAATCCTCTTACAGGAAAGGACCAAGATTGCCATCTCAATCCAGATGGGAGGGATATTGGCGATTTACACTGTTATTAACTGAGAACAGATAAGGAAGACTGTTATTGCCTGCAGGCCACTGACCCTCCTGCCATTTTCTGGGAAACTAGAAGGTAAAGGGGAGAGTTGCAAGAAGGCACAGAACAGAGACAGGCAGAGACCAAGGCTTTGAAAGGCTTCTGACAGAGCCTCTTGAAGCTTTCTCATCTAGAAGTTAAGGACTCACAGGCAGGACAAACAGACCGTTACATGGGTTTAAAGTTTGCTGGACCACAGGCTCAAAAAGTGACTGATAGCATGATACCTGGCTAGCAGCTGTACCAAGCAGGGCACCCCAAGGACAGATACTGGGGCCCATATTGCTCAACATTTTCACTAGTTGCTGGCATGTTGACACACAGCACACTCCAAGGAAACTGATGGGTGACACTCCGCTAGCTAAAGCGGCTAATACAAGAAATTGCAGGACCTTAACACAGACCTCTGACCTGGAGGATCGGGTCAGAAGGCAGTTCACGAAGCTCAACAAGGAGATGTGCCAAGTTCTGCAGCAAGGATAGAACAAACCCATGCACTGGTACTGGGAACAACAGCTGTACCGAGAAGCATCTAATAGTTATGGGGGACAGCTGGCTGAGTAAGAGACAGTGCAAGCTATAAGCAGTTTAGGGTAGAGCCAACACTACTAAAATATGAGTATCAATTCTCTCCAGTTTTTAAAAAGTATTTTTCCAAGTATTTCTGCTGTTAGCGGATTCGTTCTCTTATGCAGTGCTCATTAATATGGTAGCCAGCGCAGTAACACTCTCAGAGCTTGCAAATAAGGAAGAAGTAAGCAAGCAACAAGCTGGGG
>NW_008795629.1:1194754-1233285 GCF_000699145.1 Aptenodytes forsteri
AGAGTTTGTGGTGGGGGTGGTGTAATGCCTTTTAAAAACTGAAAATGCAAGTTACAACTTAATCACCATGACAGAACAGCTTAAGTGAGAAGTGTGGAGACTGTTACTTGAACTGAACCTGAGCTCCACAAAGGAATCTCCAATTACATTTTCTTATAGCAGTGTCCTGGTTTCGGCTGGGATAGAGTTAATTTTCTTCCTAGTAGCTGGTATAGCTCTGTGTTTTGGATTTAGCATGAGAATAATGTGATAACACACTGATGTTTTAGTTGTTGCTAAGCAGTGTTTATAGTAAGTCAAGGACTTTTCAGCTTCCCATACTCTGCCAGCGAAGAGGTACACAAGAAGCTGGGAGGGAGTATATATCCAAAGGTGACTTCAGGTAGTACATAAGAATCATGTCTCACACTAACTTAACAGCAGAGGTATTCTTCATAGGAGTACGGGCACTTTAAACTACTTAGGAAGCAGAAGAGCACTTATCTTGCTCTCTCCCCACAGCATCACAATCTGATCCATCAAGAAAGCAGTCAGGTCACAACAAAGCAAACTTGAGTTCCTTTCACTTCATTAAACCACAACAAGCAGGTTGAATTATCTTAATGCTAGCTAACACAAATTAAAACACTTATTCCCACAGTAAAAAAAAATCACTGTCAAATTAAAGCCAAACTTTGCCAAGAATTCAAACGATGCTTTACATAATTCATTATTACCCTAACCACAAGCATACTCCAGTCTACTTTGGTTATATTTCACTTACTAATGCTTTCAAATCCTGCTTCTCCCCTCCTCCAAAACTTCATCATTTGAGAGAAGGCACAAAGACACCCCTTACTATAGCAAACACATAACAGTAGGTACTTTGACAGGCAATGAGGTCTGAACCTGCTGAAAGCATCTTCAGAAACAGGTAACAAGTATTTGTTTACTATTAACTCACAACTGGTTTTTAAGCTTACTAAAACATTTGCAACATTAGCAGCCTAAATTGAACTTAACTTTGGTTTAGATTTGTATCCACAGTTTATGAAAGTTTGCTTCAAAATATTGATCCTAGACTCAATCCTACTTATCGACCCTAGAGCCTCTGCATATTAAAACATGTTTCTAAACCACAGTACTTCAGCAGGAATCTAGGGCAACACAAGCACCAGTCCTTAAGAAACACCAGCAGCTGTTGGCAAACTAATTGCACAACTCTTCAAAACTATTTCTTCTTAGTATGTTTTAGCAAGTTGCTACAGAAAATAGTGCCCTACTTCAGCTTTGAAATTACTTCAGTTAGGACCCAAATACCTGAGTGAATGTGACAGCATGTTATAGCAAATGTAGGTCATTCCCCCCTTCCCGCTCTCCCCTGTTGCTTTTAAAACACCTAGAAAATAGTACCTTAACTAAAAGGATAGAGTAGTTTTTAAATCACCAAGTGGAGGAAAGCTATTAGCTCAGAAGAATAGAGTTCCAATTTTCAAAAAAGAAACTTGGAGGAAACCAGAAAGTATTACTTCTCTGTATAATTTTAAATTGTTCACAAATCTTGCCTATTGAAAACATTTCTGATCATCTCATCTGAGAAAAGTAGCAAAAAAAAAAAAAAATCAAAGAAGTACGGAGAATAACAGCAAGGATAAAGATACTCAGTGGCTTCCATTTGAGAAGATTAAACTGACAAAGCTCTTCACCTTATAAAGCAAGCAGCTGAGCACAGGAACATGATATGAGACCTTTAAAAAGATGAATGGCATAGAAAAGGCATATAAAAAGTAATTACTAACTATTTAAGATAACACAGGCATCAGCAGACAATTAAATTATCCAGCAGATGTTTTAAAGCAAACGGAACAAACTACTGTAGAATTCATTGCCAAGGACGTCAAATGTTCAAAAAAGGAACTACAAAATAGTAAATCAAATGTAGACCACAGTCTAATAAAAATATGCAAGTGTAATCACTATCTCAGGAAATCTTTAAGATGCCGCCTGCTGGAGTGGGACAGCAACTGAAATGGGCACTTGTCGTTTACTTACAATGTTTTTCTTAAGATGAATTACCAGTTACACTCAGAAACAGAGTCCTAGGCCACTGAAAAGAGGCTGTGTGAGGCAATGAAGGAATTCAAAGGTACTACATCCTTGTTTCAGGTAAGAGGTTTTAAAATTAAAAAAAAAAAATCTTTCAAGAGCAACTTTGAACCCGGAAAATTCATGTCCAGTAGAGTCCTATAATTTTCTTTTCAAACTATATTTCCAACTCTAGTCAAAGTGGTCTTATTAATGCTTGGCACTTGAGCAAAAGCATGAAAGCCAAGATGTGAGAAGGACTTCTGTCAACTAAACCAGCGCTACGAGAGTAGTAACTCTTAGGAAAAAAATAAAAGTACTTTGTTTGAAGCATATTTTAAACCTGTACAAGCTATCTGTTGTCAAATCAGCGAAGACATCATTTCTGCAAATGCTGTTACACATTGTCCAAAACTAACACAAGGTACAACTGAACTAAAACAACAGGAAGCAGTAAAGAGGAGGAAAAGTGTTGCTGCACATGAGAGAGATGGGATATATCGGTGGTTTCTGGAGAATAGTCCAGCACAAAGAAAAGCAGAAGGGTTAACCAAGGCATAGTTATTGCTGCATACATTATGGGCAACAGCAAACTCAGCCCCTTTAGCAACACCAAATCAGCTGGAGAGTAGGAAGTTCAAGATGGGAGAGACCCTTGCTTGTGTCTTGAACGCTCACTTAACTCTTGGTTCACGGTATTTGACAGTGCTTCATTTTTAAAGAGTATTTGTACTCTGAAGGATTCGATTTGCATCATCTACTACTGGCAGAACATCAGAGACTCAGATCAACTCAAGGCTTCCAATGGGCATCCTGAGTATTGATTAAAGAGATGCTAATACAATGACAAACAGGAACAACAAAAAGGGAAAAGGGAAAGGAAATCACAAAAGGTTTAATGCACTTGTACTCTGTAGTGTCTACATAAGCCATACAATACAAAAGGCAGGTCAGAAAGTTTTCACATTTCTAGTATCTTTATTTGATGTTATAAGGAAAGTCATCATACAGAGTTGAAGACACTTTCATAGTACTTGGGTTGCTGAGGACACACAACTTTAAATTAAGAAGCAAAAAAGATACAAACAGTACATGCCAAAGTTTGCAAAAGCCCTTTGAAACATTTCATAGAAAAAACAGAGGTCACCAAAACAAAAATGGTTTAGTGTTGCCAGTTCTCATATTACAGGAAATCATTATCTAGGCTATTGAGGGCTGGGATAATCCAATTTTAACAAAAATTACCACATGCATATTTTTTGTAGTGGATGTGGAAGGATATTAACTGTATAAAGGAATTTCCAAAATAATATAGGAATAAAAGAAAATTCCAATATCAAGCAAGATTTTACAGCTTCACGATCAGCAAGCCAACAACTTAATTCTAGCTCTGTAACCTGTAAGCTACTACTACAATTTTGTGATCTTCCCTACCTTTCAAAAGGACTTCCTTACATATTTCAAATCTCGGAGGGCTGAGAAAGCCTTGCCAAGTTCTCGAAAGCGTAGATACCCGCATTGTCCTGCTTTTGTTAACCTGAGAAAAAACACTTTATAAACAGTAGAGGGCAGCATTTCTCCATTTCCACTCGAAAGCGTTTCTCCGCTTGCTAACGGCAGCATTTAAAGATAAGCATGTGAAACAAGAGCCTGTAGTAAGTTACACTCCTTTTTCCTAAGTCTTCATTTTACAGAAATACACTTCACAGCCTACAAACTAAAAAATCCACTATGATATCCAAGCATCAGAACTGAACTGAAGACGAAACCAGAGCAAATACAAGTTGATTCTGCCAGAAAGTTTTTCCATTTCCTTCATTATAGTCACAATCTGCTACCAAAGTTGTTCCAACATGCTGTTTATAAATTGTGGTGCACTGGTGAACTGATGCACAAAAAAACCTCATTTTATTCTCTGAATGAATACATTAAGAAATGTTTTAATTAATGGGAGAAAAAGTAAAGGTTTTTAGATTGCCAGTGAGTACTTAGGAAGTTGAAACAATCCTATTTTGAAATTAGCTTTCCTGTTTAACATTATCAAATATGTACTTTTACAATCCTTTTGACTGGAGAGTTACATTAGAATAAGCTACAAACAGTGCTTACAATGATTTTAGATGACTAACAATCCTCATTTTTGGATCCAACCCAATCTGATGCTTTTTCTTCAAAATTATGCAAAGTGAGACAGATTTTTCTGCTGAGTCTCTCAAACAACCTAAACCCTTAATAAACAACTTAATATGATCTTTAAAATCATCCAGCTACATCATAACGAGCTTGTGTTATCTACATTATTGTTATAAAAGGCTTTTATTGAACTAATTACTTTAGCAGCAAGGAACCTTTTCATTTCCAGCTTTAATTTATTTTGGCTTAACTCTTACTGTTCCCATTTCAACATCATCTCATTTGAAAGTCATTGCCATCTTTCGATTTTGGAAACGTATTCCCTACACTGTCAAGACAAGCTCTTCCAGCTTTTTTTTTTCTCCCCCTCCTTCCCAGTCAGCACTTCCCTCACCACTCTAATAGTACTTCCAGCTGTGTATGTATAATTTGGAGTGGCACTTATATAACCCTGTATAAAACAGAACTTTTCCATCTCCTCAAAATACCCTGATGGTCTCCAAAAAGTATTTCACAATCAATCAAAATAAGATCAGGAATAGAGTTATAAAAAACATGCTGCTTCTAGCCCAACCTCAAACTTCTCTCCAGTCACCTGAATTCCAGTTACTTGCATAAAACCAGCTGTGTACATCAGATCCTGTAAACAACCTATTAGGAAGTGAGGAAATAGAAAAATTGATGCCTTTCTCACCATACAAGAGATAATGCTCATTTCCAGGAAATCTTCTACAAACAGCTTAAGATGCATTTATCAATAATGGGTCACTAAGTTAACCACTCCTCCTCATTCCCCCTGGAATTTTTATAGCATATAAAGAGTCAAACTTCAATTAAAAAAAACAGTGTCTAGCGAAAGTATTCCCTAGCCATTTTCTTAGACTGAAAAAAGATGAAAGCAGCAGGTAAAAAAGTTTCATGTAATAAAATAGTCCTACTTTTGCCTTCTTGAGTAAGGGTTAAGTTATTATCGAACTTAATTACAAATAGCAGCAGAAAGGTGGTTTGGTTGGGGGGGTGATTTTTTTTTTTTTAATATAAACTACAACAACATCAACACTCTAGACTGCAGGATTATAACAGACATTTCTTTGTTTTGGGTTTTGGGTTTTTTTTAAGAAAACTGTACCTGATTTAACTACTATTGCACTTTTCTAAACTAAAGCTGAAGAAATCAAAGTAGATGACAGTCATGTAATAAATAGTTGCATTTTACCACATGTGAATGAAATCTTTTTTCTTTTTTTTTTCCCAAATGGAAAAATAGCTAATTGAAGAATAAGAAAAAAGTCTCCTTCTGGGTAAAACATTTACAAAAAGATATAGGAATATACTACGAATCAAAGATGCACAATTTTGAATTACTATGTAATTGTATTTTCAAAGAAATAATGAGCATACAAAAAGTGAAAGGCCATCTTTTAATTACAGAAGAAAAATGGACCATGTTCATCATTATAACAGTCCAAGGACTTCAACAGAGTTATTACAAAGATAAATAAAAACCAAGTGCAAGAATGCAAGAAGTGCGACTGCTCAGTTCCAGATTCACTGCTACCACATCTGGCCAACCCACCATCCCAGCAGTTGCGAGAGCCCAAGTCAGAAAAGCCTTTGTAGACTGCTTAAGAGAAAAGCTCTGGAGCTTGAACTACACCACTTGCACATCATCTATCCCATACACATCATGCAAACAAAGCATTCCTCGGTGGTGGTGTCTTCACCAGGTAATAAAGGCACCCCAAATGCGGGTGGCTAAATGCCACTATCACACTGACTATTTTTCCAATAGGAAAGAAAGAATAGGCCACAGAGCAGTGAAAATTCTCTGCAATGGAGTGCTACATCTCAATGGCACATTTGAGAGAAACTTGAATGGTGGCTGGCACACTCTGCCTCACCAAGATAAGGAAGGAGCAAAAATGTCCTCAACATACATTACATGTGGGCACAAGTAAACCCACTGTTGGAGTACACACAATGACTGAAAGAAGGAAGTAATTACTGTTCTCATGTTTTCACACAATAGAGGGGAGGGAATCATTCTTCCAGGCAATATGGGTTTGTCACTAAAACACCCTAAGGACTGTTCATTCTCTGTTGGGCATTTAGATGAGTTCAGAAAATGCCGATGATTCCTGCCCACATTGACCTTTAAGACAGCAGCCCTCAGTTACACTTTTAGTATGTATTAGAATTTCATTCAAGTGTGTCCTTCCCTCCTCCAAACCCACGATGTGGCAGCGTTTGGTCTTCAAAGAACCATCTCTTCAAAAAAAAAAAACAAACAAACCACAAAACCCACAAAAAAACCCAACAAAACCTAACAAGGTTGAATATCACTTAAACAGTGATAGTCTTCACCTGAATATGTCTTCAATGTTTTACTTTTTTTGGTCTGGTAAATACCAGTCCTAGGAATAAGATTCAAGTAATGTTATTACCACTTATGGAAGTATGAGTAATACTCACTGACAATAAATGAGGCTATGATTAAGCCTCAAATAAAGTGTAAAAACACACCTCATGTTAACAAAGCCCTGGTGCAACTTACTGCATTCACAAAAGAGAAGTGATCAAGCACAGTGCCAGCTTAGTAAAAGAAAAATGACTAGTGGCATACCAGATAATCAGCCAGTGAGCTCAGCCATCCTGAAATCTCACTTCAAGTAAGTGAGAAAGCCTTTTGTTTTTTTGCCATCAAGAAATCTAAATACCTCTGCCTACTGAAGGAATCGTGTTGGAGACCATATGTCCAACTACGAACAACCCTACGTTTATTCACTCGCTGTTTTCTCCCACTGTTTTCATTACAACAGGAATCTATGCCAAAGCCATTCACTGAGGGTCCAGTTTCATGAGCAGCAGCCAAACAGAGGAAACATTTTGATTCTGCTGCAGAGAGAATCACTGCTCTCCTCCCAAAAGTGTTGAGCTGTTAAGTCTTATCATTTTACCTGCCTTTTCACAGGCAGCTGAATCAATTTAACTGCTCAATACTCTCCAACTCTCCACCCCAGCAGCTAACTTTTAATAGCTCTAAGTCCTCATTAGACTCTTCCTTGAGCTGCTTTCACTCACTAGCCAACACAAAAGTATACAAAGTTCTACCAGGTTCCTAGTAGGTGAGCAGTGAAGGAGGTAGAAGCACTCTCAGTAGCAGCAACCTGATAGATCAGTACGCTGTCACTCATGAAGCCACAGATTGAGTTCTTCTCCCATAGTAAACAAGGACAACAAAGCAAAACCAATCACGAAGGAATGCTTCACTGCTCTGCTCCCAGTAATCCTACCTGGAAAAACTCAGGTTATGATCATCAGCTCCTCTGAAATAAACCCACACAGTTCCAGGCAAGCAAACGGAGTTGTGAAAATGCTTTGAAGGAGTCTTATTTATAGGATTGATTTCAGAGAGTTATTCTCCTTTTTTACTGCTGTATTCAGCATCTCCAACCTAAACATATTCCATGTTCTCAGAGTCAGTCCACAAGTTGTATAATTCAACTGCTGGAAATACTGGTATTTTACAGGCATTTGTTTTATCTGCTTGTCAATCAATTCCTAATCAAACATGCCCAGAACTGGTGCAATATCCAAATATAACTCATTTGTCACTTATTTGTAGTATTAATTAGCAGCTTTTACTTTTAAAACACAAGGGGAAATAAGTACAAACTTAAAACACAAAGACTCAAGAGCTTCATGTAAGATTCATCAGCCTCATATAAACACCTCAGGTATCTGGTATCCAGTTTCTTAAGTACGCAAACTCAAACAAATACAAACTTCACTGATGTCTCTCTGCCTGAAAAACTACACAATTCTAATAACTTTTTGTTTATCAATGAAATGACCCTGCAGATTATCGCTGGAGATGCTCTGTATATGAAGCACATACCACAGATTTATACCTTTGTTTTGTATTTTATGTGCATTTTGGTGAGACTAGACAATCCATGTAAGAGAGCCAAACATTACTACAGAGTAATTGCCTCTGGCCCAGGAAGTCCTTGAGTCCCAAACTGCTGGTGGTTGGGAGAATACCAAACAACATGTTAAAAGAAAGATAACTGAATTTAAGAGAATCCCCTTAAAAAGAAGTTAAATGCAGAAAGCTTATTATATCCTTGTAATCAATACACAGTAAGAACGTAACTTTTACTAATGATTTGTCTTAAGTTAGTCTATTTTCTTACACTTTCTTAGTATAGCTTTTCAGACTTTGCATATCAGGTCCCTTTATCATTTCCACCATTGTCACCCTCTGCCACCTTCAACTTCTTCATCACTCTTGGTGTCCTCACTCATCACCTTCAAACCTATTCATCTCCAAAACTCAGACAAGCCACCTTCAGTTCCATCCATGGAATCCAAAATGTAGTATTTCCTAAGTTCTTTAGCTACAACCTCTGGATTTAACCAACCTCACGCTATCTTGTGTTGCACTGGGCTTCTTTATTTGCCACGTAGGGGTTAGAAGCGTGACCCCCTGCCGAAGTCCATTCTGTATATTAAAACTTCAAGCTTTTTAAAGGCTTGTTCACAACCACAAATACACACAGTTGGGACATCATTTCTCCTGGCACGACCACAAGATCAGTATTCTCTGCTTGTATTCCTCATTGTTTTTGTCAAATACCCTTTAAACCCACCTATGGCATACATTACTCACACACTTGGTCTCCTATTCCAAATGAAAGTTAGCCAATCCTTTAGTCTGCAGACAGCCATCCTTGGTTTTGACACTTACCAACTAGCTAGTAGGCAGCTGTTTCTTCGGCATTGCATTATACTTCAAGATTACAGGCAAGAGCAGTTTCATACCATCTGCTGACACTGCCAACATTAGTGATGCACCATTATTTTCACTTCCCAAAGTTTTTATGATGACTGATTCTGCACACATTTCTTCAACACTATAACCAGATGGCGTATCAAAGCCAAGTGGTGTATTATTAGCACTACTCAATTGACTCACCAGAAAACTATGATTTATATGCAATCCAATCAAATACGTTTGGAAAGCAATTTGCTTTTTAGTGAGGACATGGAATGTTGGCAAAATGAAGTTCCTTGCCAAAACCCATCATGACACATCATTCACACGTGCCAACCTGGAAGGGCTGTTGTGGACTATTTAGCACTCATGGTATTTCTTAAGCTTTTAGTGTAATTATTTCCCATATAACTGTGTTTCCATCTCTTCTACAATTTTGAATTCACAAAATCCTGTATTTTGTTCCTCCACTTGAAGAAAGCATCCTCCTTTGGGCCCACCAAGTAATTTCTGCATCAAGTTTATACGTAAAAGCTTAGATTTTAATTGCTTCCATTTTGACTCAATTGCCTCTACCACATTTTATTTCCTACCAACACAGGAGTTTTGATGCACACAGTACCTCCAGAAGGTTAAAACTTGCATTGTAACCTCTCCTTATGCTTTTTCAAACACTTGTTAGATCATCTCTGGAATATAGGAACAAGTACAGTGGAGAGCCACCAAGATGGTCAAGTGGCTGAAGCACAGTGAAGAAAGGTTCAGGGAACCAGGCTTGTTCAACCTGGAAAAAAGGCAGCTTTGCAGGAGCTAGTAGCAGCCTTCTAATGTCCAAGAGGATGTTACCAAGAAAACAAAGCTTGGCCCTTGTGCACAGCAGGAGGAGAGACAACCTTAAACTGAGACAGCGCAAGAGGGTTTACAAAACCTAATCAAAGCCCTAAGTAACCTGGTCTGAAGTCGATGCTGACCCTGCTTTAAGCAGGTAGTTGGACTAGATCACTTCCAATGCAAGACATTGTCATTCCCTTTTGCACTTGCAACTGGTAGGTGGAGGCGGCACAATTAAGTTGAGGGAAATTCCGAAAACTGACAATAATAACAATGGGACTCTCTGAACTACAGTACACTGCACAACCAAGTGAGGAAATCTGCAGGAATCACACAAACTCACTGTCATCTTTCCAACTTCAGCCACACTGGCTGTTAGTTGTGCTCCTGTGTTCAGGCACCATGCAGCCTCCCACGTTGTGCAGCCACATCACTGTTCTCGCCCAGAACAGAGGTGACCCAGAATTTATGAGGACTTAGGACTTTTAAGTTTAACAACTCGGGGAAAAAAACCTTCATCTTTCTCCCTTGGTAATAGGCTGATGCATCATACATGCTTCCCCTCTCCCAAGATACTGGATTTTGGCTACTGTCAGAAACAAGGTACTGGACTAGACCGATACTGCTCTGGTATAGTCCAAGCAGCATGTTTCTTAGTATTTTGAAATCAAAATGGTACATAACAATCACACTTTTGCACTAGTCTGACTAGAAATACTATTTGAAGAAATTCTACATCACAAATTCAACTGTTTTACTGAAAGTATACTACTGAACAAGCTGAGAATGACTGCTCAAAAATGGCTTTTCTGGAAAAATTAATTATTTTTCATATTCTGTATTTTTAAGTGCAATGAACTCATTTAAAACTGTTACTTAAATAAAAATCATTACTGTAAGCTCAGCCCACGTGCCTGCTCTTAATAGTATCCATGGTTGCAGTGATGCAAATTTGCCTACCTACATCAAACCAAATGTGCCCACATAAGGAGAAAAAAAAAACCCTACTGTATTAATCAGTACTCTTTGCACTAGATTAGGACAAAGTAAACCAGTTAGACCTTAGAAGACAGGACAGAAAGTATCGCCCATCGTGACTAGATCTTAATTCTGAATTAAATAAAACAGAATTATTAAAGATCAAATTATGAAAGTTTTCTCCAATTCATTAGAAAATTCATCTTGCCGATGAAATTCTTCTCTTCCTTATTCAGAAATAAAGAGTCATAATGAATTGTTTCAAATACTCCTCCACTCAAGGTGGAGAAAGGGGAAGCATTTAACTCTATTACTAATCTTTTAGTATTATTTCTTTATCATACATTTCTTTAATGCCGATTTCAAAATGGCCTTACTTATATGCATTCATTTTCCTTTACATTTGAGAAATAGGTTTATGCACAAAACCAAGGAATGTATTTTTTATTAGATGACAGTTTTCAAGTCATCAGATGCACACATGTTCACAGGAAAGCAAACCGTTCTTTTATAAGCCCCGCTTTAAATAAACAACTTTAGTTGAAGCTACAAGGTACTCCAGCAGCATTCAGTTAAATGAGGCCAAAACTTCACATGAAACAGGCAGGAAGGATTAAGTGCTGATAACTCCAGGTGAAATGCATGATCAGTCTAAGCCCATCTAAGATTATGCTGTGCAGAGAGATGATCTCTTCCTCTCCCGTGCAGCATTTCTGCGAGCAGTCTTACTTGCTTAGCACTCACAGAGCTAGGCTAATCATACAAAAAAACAATACTTTTTTTCCCCAGAATACATTTTCTGTTGGCTTAACTTTCCATATAAGTTGTCTTTCTGCTTTTAGACAAGTAGGTATGGGAAGGTAAACAAATGCACAAAATAAAACTAAAGTTGAGCAGTTCAATTATAGAAGTGACAGCACCGACCCCCCCTTTTTAAAAATGAGTACAACAAAATTAAGGTACATATCAATATAACCAAAATCAAGGAATTAATATCCGATCCTAATCTCACTGTACAAAAGAGAATATTCTAAAAGAAATAAAGCAGAAATGCCACAAATGAATGTTATTAGTCAAACGTGATTTAAAAGGCTATGTTTCACTTCCAAAAACCACCTGACAGTTCAGACACCAGAAAGACAAGGTAACTTCACCCATTCCAATCAGCCTATGCTTCCTTGTGCCAAACAGACTGATAAGTATCTCGACCTTTTCAAGAGCTATCACTAAACCCACATAATATTCTCAAAGATGTTGAATTTTATTAATCTGCTTGAGAAGGACATTTGTATGAACAAGTTTTATGGTTTCAAATTATCCAGAAGAATGCTAGACATTAAAGTAGCTTGTTTAAAAAAAAAAAAAAACACCACAAAAAAAACCCCTTGCAACTATTTGAACATCCAGGGAAAAGGGAGCAATATAGAACAAGTTTACCACTTGCAGGAAAATAAAAAGCTTCCAAAAAACCAAACTCACCAAGTCAGTATTTCACAAGCACACTACTAATACATTCTGTTTATGCATCAGATTTTACCTTTAGCAGTTACAAGTGGACTGTATTAAAACATAAAACTTTATCCTAGCACAGAAGTAATGACACTAAGCTATCTGGGTGTCTTCATCTCAAAGCAGCAAGATGTCAAAATAACAAAGCATCTTGAAATATATCCATCCCTAACAGGACTTCCCAGATTCGTCTTCTCTTTGATGATTATTTTAAACATGTCCTGATAAAGGTTATGTAAAACATCATTTGGAATTCCTCATTCTGGAATAAAAAGCAAACTACTATTTCAGCACATTTAAAGAGAGCGAATTTTTATAGAAGAGAATCTTACTGCAGAATGACAAAAAAAATTCATCATTCTACTCACTTGAGTTTTTCAATATGTGCATAATTAGCTCTTAGAAGAATTAACATCTATGATTGTTCTTAGCAACAACTACAGAATTTATTTTGGCAATCTATATAGTTAATGTTAAAAAAAAATCAACAGTAGAAAACCATCAAGATATTTTCATTACAGGTAGACAAAAACTGGAAGAAAGATTCAACAAGAGCTTCCAAGATTGTAGGCATTAATCAAAAGCTTTATCATCTTACCTTTGTTGTTACAATGCATAAGCAATCCATCGTTTCAGCATAGCAGGTATCTTTCCAAACATTTAAAAGGTTTATTTTCAATCACAGCTAAACACCATCTCAACAGAATGAGAAAGAGCACACTTATTTAATAGTCAAAACAGTAGAATGAGTGCCAGGTTTCCCTTTGGATTCATTCAGAGGTAGAAACACCGTGGAGAAAAAAAAAACAGGCTAAAATACAAACGCTTTAAGTTTCATGAAAGATTCTTAACCTATTTTGATTATCTATGTCTGAAAAACTTAAATTTATCCTTGAAAATATCCTACAAAAGATGTCAAATCCTATTCCATACCAGTTAAGTACCTCCTCGTATTCTATTTCATATACTCCTCTTTCAGGATTACCTAACACATGAGCATCACAGGGAATCATTTGATGAAATGGAATACAAAATTATTTTACAGCAAAAAATCTCAATTCAGCTTTTCTTAGCTGGTTACAATTTCTAAAATGAAGCGTTTGTTCAAAAATAGTTTTGGTTGCAAGCAAGTATTTCTCCTCTAACGTCATTTCAGCATTTGCAGACTGCAAAATAACTGATTTCTTAGGCAGTAATGAATGGAATATTCCATGTAGAACAGGGAGAGAAGAAAGTGGCAAGGAAAGAGTAATGCATATTGCAAGAGAAACGCTATTTTGAGCCTCGAATTAACCTAGAATTTCATTTCCTTTTATAAGGCTGTAATGCAGTGACAAGGCAAAGTTTGTATGCACAGGCATTGTCTTCTCAGCCTAATTAGCACAGCTGGGAAAAGTCAAACACTTGGGCACAAAACACCTTCTATGTACTATGAAACACTAAATTGACAGTTCCATACATCAGTAAGAACCTTATTACATTAATTTCCCACAAGAGGCATTGAAAGCAACTAGTTAACTCAGTTTCCACTATCTTATCCTATTAGGTCTCCCACTAACACCTTTGCTACAAACTCCATGAAGTATATTGAAAAAATTCAATAATTTCAAACTATCAAATCTCATCTGCGTCATTTTGCTTTTAGCCCAAGATGTACAACTAGCCAAACTGATGGTATTTCACATCAGCAAACAACTCTAGAATACACTAAGTATGTATCTAGAGCATTCTCACTATTCCCCCTTTACATCTTCTGCAACTTTACTCCACTCGACTCCCTGGCTCTGCCATATATACAGTAGAGGGGTGGAAGGGGAGACCAGAAAAGAAGAAAGTTAAGAAACAAGGAAACTATTATTCCTAAAATTACACTTTTTATTTCGTGGCCAGGTGGTACCTTTACAGGACAAAGAGGAAAAGGAAGACATTACAAAGTACTTCTCTGATTTAAAAAAAAAGCAAACAAAAAACCCCCAAAAAACCCAAATAAACCTACACCCCAAAAAACCCAAACCATTGAAGAAGAAAAGCTTGACTGCACGCTAGTAAAAACAACTCTGTTCAGCTTCAATGGAATTCCAAGGTAAATCTTATACCATTCAGCCACCAAGACCAGGATTTTTACCTTGTGTGTCCAAGTCAAGCCAGAGATACTTTCCATTTTTACATTGTCTATAAAGTCTGTGAAGAACTTCTACTATGAACACCTAGGTGAAGTTTTCACTTACGCAACGCATCCGTGAGAAACATATGCACCTTTCAGATTGATAAGCTCAACCCAGACAGAAATCTAGAAGTTCTGACTTCAGAAAGCAGGAAAGCACCAATTAAGCTGATGGAACTTCCCTCTTTGTCAGAAAAGGAGAGGAAAAAAAAAAAAATTTACTCTTGTAGCAGACTATGAGATGTGGAAAAGAAACCTATTCAGAGAGGTGGGGAAAATGCATTTCTTTGCTGAGGATTTGTGGATCAGACTGCTCCTCATGAACAGGCACACTAAACGCTTCAGAGCAGAGTGCACAAAGAAAGTCGTCTCGTAACAAGCGTGCTTGAAAAGTAGTAACACATCCACTGCACAAATCAGAATAGCACGTACAACCAAGCTACATTAGAGCCCTTTACCAATCACTGCAACACTACAATGGATTAAAAGCCCTTCTGGTAACTGTCTGCACAGCTCTCAAGACCCATCTTCAGCTAAGCACAAACAACAGAATGTCCGCACAGGGGAAAAAAAACCAAAACCCACCAAAAGACACCATTCACACATACCATACTGGTACAAAAAATTTTGTAGCAAATGCCAATACACATTTTCATAAATATAGTACACAGATGGATAAGCACTCAAAGAAGAGAGCACTGTGCATAAAAAGAAGTATTTTTTATGTATTTAATATCAGCAACAACTAGCCTATACAGTTTGGCCAGAAGGAAAAAGTGCATTTCCATTCACCACCATTTGTGGCATTAGTATTAAAAAACAAAGGATGATTCTCATGTGAGAAACACAAAGGAAAGAGATAGGTTTTTTTCTTGCCTTGAATTATCTACCAATTCTTTCAGGTTATATTTGGCAGTCACTTTTTGTGCCTTCACAGGCCTACTCTTTTTCCAGTGTAAAAGATTCTACCTACAAAGTCAGCAGATAACTAAATAAAGGAAAATTCACGCACAGATAAACGATGCATAGAAATAAATCATGCAAATGAAAACAGTGCTTTGGAAAACACTGATTTTGCAGATAAATAATTTCTTCATCTATCCACAAATTTAAAAGTGCATATGGTTATTTAAATGTTAATTTGCTCTCAGATTCTATGAGAAAACCTGCATAACACACAGCTGTCACAGGTGTAACCAGAGAAGCAGGCTCAGCTCAGCTTTGCAAGGGTATGTCAATTGCCCAACCTCAGCATATTTGAGGAGACATTTCAAAGACTCAGTAAAGATCAAGCACTATCATCACTGCAAGCATTTTCTCAGCTCCTTTAGTAAAGAAAACATTACAATTGTAATATGCTGTAACCTAATTTATCTTTGAACCTAATTTACCTTTGAACCTGGCAGCAAGATGTAATTATTACAAGTTAAAAAACCATAATTAGATACCAAATGCATGTCATTTTTTCCAAGTTCTCTATTTACTTCTGAATTGAGAAAGGTAAGTTTTTAGAAATAGCAGATTTTTACTGCTTGTTTATGCATCCTGAAATGAGCACAGGGCTTTTGTTTGTTTGCTTTTGCATTTAGTTTGACCAGAAGCCTGCCCATGGAAGACTTTTTTAGCTTTGGTTCAAGACTTACATTCTTTTATTTGTATAAACAGCCTAGATTTCAAGAATTGAAGGCAAAATACACAGCAAGCCAAATATCATTTCCTCACAGTTAACGGAGAGAAAGCAATGAGGCTCCTGAGTGACCCAAGACTATACACTATTAGGTGCTCAAATAAAACAAGCACACCATTTCTGCAGAAAAGGAGTTGATATAAATAATGGACAATACACACATACAGATACAAGCATAAAGGACAAGTATAATAACAGGGAGTACAACCATCAGATATAGCATATCATCAATCTAACCAGTACTGAATCTTTATAAATATTAAGGCAAAGAAGGTATTTGAAGACAGTGCAATAGGTCTGGGGTTTTCCCAGGAACAGCTTGTTATTATGACAGGTACAATTGACCGCATTTGTGAAGGCCAAGTGAGGATGCTGCAGTTAACAAAATTCAGAAACAGAAAAACAGAACTAGACTATCCTTCCGCTTTAATAATGCACTTTACATATGCGGGTATCTCTTTCTGAGATTTCCTCCAAGATCACGATTAACTGCTCGATGCACCATTCTATTTTGAATACAAACTGCTACCAATTAAACACACATTTTTTCATTCCACTAGAAACCATACATCCAAAGTTCTTTCCTCTAGACTATGTCAGCTCATCTTATTAAGAAGCTACACAAAACTATCAAAAATCTTACAAAGGTTAAAAAGACATTACCACTTGCTTTGTAAACAAAACCAATTCCCATACTGTAGGTGAAAATTAGATAGCTTAATTCTATCCCTTTTCAAAATATTCACGTTGACTATTATTTGTCTTTTTACAGATATTGAGCGAACCAAACACAAGCCTGCAGTATGCCTAATAGCAAAGGAGGCTAACAGGAGCTGCATTAGCAGAAACACAGTCAGTAGTATCAAGCAAAACTATTATTCCCCTTTGCTTGGCACTTCTAATAAGGCATCTGGAATACCGCATTCAGTTTTGGACCACCCAATACAACAAAGATGTTGATAACCTGGAGCACGTTCTGCAGAGGGCCACCAAGATGATGAGGGGGCTGGAAGACTTGCCCCTTAAAGAGAGGATGAAGGCACGGGGCTTGTTTTAGCTTTGAGAAAAAAAAGTTTAGTGGAACCTAAAAGCAGCTTTCGAGTACTTACAATGAGGTTACCCAGAAGACAGAGCCAACTGCATGTTGCATGGTGGAAAGAGATGAGAAACCACAAATAAATTGAAACAGAGATTTCAATCAGAAATAAGGAACAGCTTTTTCACCAAGAGGATAGTCAAGCACTGGAACAGATCGGCCAGAAAGGTTTTGCAGTTCCCGTCCTCAGAGGTTTTCAGGGCTCAGCTAGTTGAAACCCTTTGCAATCTGATTGACCTCACAGGTGAGCCTGAATTATTTTATGATTCCAAGATATTCAGAGAGTTTTATTTCCACCCTGCCCTGGCATCAAACTTAGCTGACATGTCTATAATTTCAGCTATTTTTCCTGCTTCCTCTTTTGCTTTCTTTTTATTAAAGAAATTGGCAAAATGCCTTAGAAGACAGTGAGCCAGTCTCCCTGCATGCCAGACACTAAACATATGGACACACACAGATTAAATGGGGAAACCACAGATCAGACCAAAGTACTTCAGCCACCATTACTTACTAAATACAGAGATCTCTTAGCCCAACTGTAAGAGTAAGACACTCCAAATCAAGTTCCACCTCCTAAGACAAAACATTTATTTTGATAGTGTTCAGTGGGGTTTTTTTTTCAACATCTAAAATGAATTTATTGTGGCTACTTTTAAATCTGAGAAGTTAAAAAGTGTTTGCTGAGTAGCTTTAATTAAAACAACCACAATATTAAAACATATCCTACAGATTTTTAAAAAAAAAAAAACCCTGTCACAAGACAACTATTTCCTTAGCAATACACTACTCAATTAGGTCAAAGGAGATTTCTACCAGTGATTCAAGTTTCACCACGTATTTCTCAAACACAAACTGTCCCACCTACAGATGGCACTACAGATCACAGCAAACGGCTTAAACGTCTGCTCCCTCCTGTACACATACTTCTCTCACACGATTACTACCGTTAAGAGATCTTGCTTTAGATTTGTTAGCTGCAATGCACACCTAAAACTCAGTATTTAATGCACATAAGAAAAAGGTATGCACCTTTCATCCTTTTCAAATTGAATCTATTTTTTTTTTCTGCTAGTCCCTAGTACTGAAAGGATTAACATTCCTTTCATGCTTATCACTGTCTTGAACCTCTCCCCCCCCCATCATTTGCTTTTGCTGGAGATTAAAACAAATAAAACTGTCAAATAAAGTTCCAGGAAATATAAAGCATGGAAAAGAAAACAGATTGTTGTGAACAGGAAAACTGCAATCTGTAGCTCTTTCTCGAATACAATACCTATGGGGATTACAAACTCCAGTCTTTTGAGCCAGAAGTAGGAAGGCAAAAGCAGAACTAGGCTACATCCCATTAGAAGTCCTCAGGCAACCTAAGCTTGTATACCACTATTCTATGTATATGCACAAGCACACATTGCTAAAAAGTCATTCCCAAAATCAGCTGTGTAGAAAGTTCTTGTAATACAATCCTTAATCACTTTAGGGGAGCATTATATTCCCACTCTCAAGCAACCCTCACATATACCATCAGAGTGTCAGCTGGAAGAATACTCCTTTGGCCCAGAGTAACTACAGCAAAAATATATCATTAAGGTAAAAGAAACAGGGTTGAAAGGTATTACTTCTAAGGCTAACAGTTTGCAAGCAAGAAAAAACTGTCCCATTCTTATCACCTACAGGTCCTACCAGCCTGGCAAGCAACAGAGCTAAAATAACCTCAAAGTGCATCTGGTATGCTGATCCGGTTATATCTGGTTAATGAACTAATATTGAATTGGGCAGCCGCACTGCAGGTCTAAAAAGTGACAGTTTCTGTTGAAAAAAAAGCTGGCTACGAAAAGAATCAGATATACTAAACTCAAGTTCCCTCCAATCTCTAGTAAGTTTCAGCAAGCAAAACAAATCATTAGATTAAACACATACTGTATCAGAATCATTATGCCCTCGGGTTCATTAAAACCAAATATAAAAAACCCTAAGTACCTAAGAAAGAAACATATTATTGAAACCAAAATGCATTAAGTTTTACAGGATAAAAACATTACTTTTCATGTACTACACATAGCAAGTATGTGGAACATAAACTGTCAACACATAAGAATTTCTCCTCATAATTTTTATTAAATTTCAAAATATTGAGGGAAAGGTATTGCCTTACAGGCAATAGATGAAGGAGAAAGTCACTGAAGAAGAAAGAATTAAAGCTGATAATATGTACAAGATGATATGTTTACTGTAACAATTTTCACTTATATTTGAAAGCTAAACTAAGACATTCAGATATACTAGAAAAAGCAAACGAAACCAACACTGAACTACCACTAAAAATTGTCCACCTTTACATCTATAATGTGGAAGCAGTATTCTAACTAATGAAATACAAGGTAACATTTACTGTAGGTGACAGAGACTGTGAGAAAAGTTTGGTTTCAGTTTCACATAAACTAGCATCAACACCAATATATACAACTATGCTTTTAAATACTGGCAGTAAATGTAAAATCTGACCTTCATATACTGAAGGTCAAACAACTGTCTGACTTTCATATGATACTCGAGACAAAAAATCTGAAGGAAGACAGGTGGCTTTGTCATAAGTGTTCAAATCTGGGTCACTTAGAAAAACAACAAAGCAATCCACGCTATATCAGGTTCTGTTAGGTAACACTATATATACCATGACCACCAGACTGGACTAGAGAAGCAGTTGCATTATCTAGCAAACAGTTCAGCTGAGAACATACACTTATGTCTATGGTGAGACTTCCCAAATTAGGTCATTCTTCCTTTCAACAAGTTTGTGATCTTGCCACGATAATGTGTCTTTTGTCATTGGTGCAGTGTCACGGACAAGTCCTTGTATTACTGGCAGTCTGCTAGCACATGAGAATAAAAGCTAAAGATGCAACTTCATAATTAAATTACACCTTCACATGCATCTTTATGCAAAATTTAGAAAGACACAGGGACACCACCACCCTTTAGCTGATAAGTTAGTCTTTCTTACTGGGGACTTCTTCGTAGCAAAATAAGCAAACTTCTATAAGATAAACTTTCCAGTTTCTGGAGGGGGCCGGGGAGAATAATCACAAAGTCTGGATTTAACAGTATGCACTATCCTGCACTTCAGATTTCAGCAGGTTTCCCCTATAGGGGAAGCACAAAACATGTGCTGCAGCTGGAACTTTGTAACACAAGTCTCATAGCAGCAGATACTGCTTCACAGCTGCTGGAATTAGGAGCATGTTTAACAACAAAATGGTTTGGTAGGGACATAAATCCTCAAGTCCATTACATCGTTCCAAGGTGTGTGTGTGTGTGTGTGGGGACGACACCACATTTAAGCCATTTAAGACACGCTGCCTTTCAAGACCTTCAATAAGGGAGACTGCCCACGTACAACTATTCTGGTGCTTAGGAAAACATTTAAAACATTTTTGCTAAGCCTATTACTATAATGTAAATCTAATACATCTTTTATAGGCACAAAGTATTATCTTCCTTTTTTTACATTTGCCTACAAACACAGGAAAATTCTGTTTCCTGATGAAGTGTTTAATTCTTTTAAGCAGCACCAAATCTTTCCATTGGTCTTCATTTCTTTTCAAGCTTTAGATCTTCCCTCTCAATCTCTTCTAAGCACTTAAATTCTTCAACATCTTTTTTGCACCACAGTACCTTAAATTTGACAATATCTCCAGCAAAGCGTTATATAGACCAAGTAGAACAGAACAGTTTTACACCACACTCTTATGTCAATAAGGTGTTTCTTTTCCATGTATTAACATGACATGGTTGACTCACCTTGAGATTCAAAAATGACCCAGATCTTTTCTGAGAAATCACTTCTTAACTATTCAACTTCTGTGGGTGCTACTGAAGTACAACCAAAACGCAGGACACTGTACTTGGTCCTGCTGAACTAGAGCCTGCCCATTAATTACTTCAACTGCTCAAGGCTTCGTTCTAGTCTTAGCTTCTGAACCAGCAACACACTATTCCCCTCCCGCAGTTTAATTTATAGTTTCATCAGGATATTTTCACTAGTAACTCAAACTAGGATGCATTTTTTAGAAACTAACTGATATATTATCTCAAAAGATAGCCTGGTAAACCATGCCAGAAGTTTTACTGAAGTCAGAATTTTTTTACTGTTTCTTCCTACCACAAGAACTATTACCACATTAGAAAGAAACTAAGTTTGACAAAACTGTTATCAACAACTATGATGGCGGCTATTCAGCTCCTTTATCGTTTTCAAGGAACTACAAAAAGACAGTAGAATCATTCCCTGTACCTGTTAAACCTGGATCCTCCTTTCCTGCCTTGCTCCTCCTATATACGCCCTTTTTAAAAGACAGTGTTTGCCCATCTGCAGTTTTCCAAAACTTCATCCATCCTCCGTGACTGAGGGCAACTGTAATGACTCTTAAATTGCCTCATTAAGTTCTTTGCACATGCAAACACGAAATGCATTAGAACCAGCTTATTTCAAAACACGTCAGTAGACTAAATAAACTTTGCCAATCCTTGCCTACCCTATTGTCTACAGTCCATTTTGCTCCTGCTTCTAAGAGACTCCATTTCCACCATACCTTCAGAAAGATAAGTTCTACGGCTCTAAGCCTAAGATTTAGATGAGGGCATACAAGTAAATAGCACAATGGTGTTTTCCATACTATTTCTCATATACCCTAGCATTACTCTATTTTCTCCAAAGATGACAATTCTTAGGGAAAATTTTCATTAAGGTGACTGATGACAGTGGCCTTCTCTATGAAATTTCAGGTGACTAAGATTCCAGGGAGGCATACAATTTAAGTTTTCCAGTGTATAATCAAGATCCACAAAAATCAAACGCAAATAATCCATTCCCACACTGCAAGTTCAACTAGACTTTTAATCCCTCAGTGTTCAATTACTTAGAAACCTGAAAAATACGCTATACCTAGGCTGCTCAGTTTTTTTTTCACATAATGATATTTTAATGACTATTCTTGGCCATATATAACTCTTGTCCCTGGCTAGGGTAAAAAGCTGATCTTTTATCTACTATACATTTTCTGCTTTCTGAGAGAACACAACACAACTCTTGGATTTCCTCTATAGCTTCCTTTAAGGCATTTCTGACTGTGCTGGTTTTGGCTGGGATTGAGTTAATTTTCTTCACAGTAGCTAGTATGGGGCTACGTTTTGGACTTGTGCTGAAAACAGTGTTGATAACACAGGGAGGTTTTAGTTACTGCTCAGCAGTGCTGACACAGAGTCAAGGCCTGTTCTGCCTCTCACCCCACCCCACCAGCGAGCAGGCTGGGGGTGCACGAGAAGCTGGGAGGGGGCACAGCCGGGACAGCTGACCCCAGCACCATATGACTCAGCATATAAAGCTGGGGGCTGGGGAGAAGCTGGGAGGGGGCACAGCCGGGACAGCTGACCCCAGACCCCAGAAGAGATATCCCACACCATATGACGTCATGCTCAGCATATAAAGCTGGGGGAAGAAGGAGGAAGGGGGGGGACGCCTGGAGTGATGGCGTTTGTCTTCCCAAGTAACCGTTACATGTGATGGAGCCCTGCTTTCCTGGAGATGGCTGCACAGCGAGCAAGCAGCTGGGTGGGGCTTAGTTGCCAGCTGGGTTTAAACCACGACACTGACACATTTCATACTAGCTTCAATATGACAAATTTCAGAAAAGCTACAATAAGCACACGCACTTTCTTTTTTTACCTGCACAAACTCACTAGCACATCACATGATTCTTATGTTCTGCAGCTAAGTGGACTTTCGTACACAGTCCAAACAGTAAGGCATCCTAACCACTTGATCTTTTGCTGGGTAGTACAAGCTCCCAAGCTTCCCTACAGGCTGCAGCACTAGTCCTTTGGCTGGTGTCCCCCAGTGATCTTCCTGAGCTCTATGATCATTTCATGAAAATGGATCATCACAGCACACTGCCTTCAGTTATTACTGAGAAGCTCACACACGTTTTCCAAAGCTGTCAGTATTGAGGGCACACTTGAAACAAAGCTCACCTCTTTGGGAACAAATAATGGTCTGATGCAAAAAAATTCAAGCAACATTATAACTTGAACTTGGGCAGGGAGATCCTGATTTAGTGAAAATATACATCAATGTGCATTTTCCTACTCAGTTTTCTCACCACTCACTAGTCACAGCTGGATTCACGTAGTTTTCCAAAAAAAAAAGTCCTTCCAAAACACAGCTGTATAAGTAGCAGAGAATTTCTTATGAACAGTCTGAAAAGTTTACTATCAGAATGATATAGCTTCAGATTTCCCAAATTATTAATGAAGTAATGACTGAAGAGTCATCAGTATGGATGAATATAAGCACACTAAGCCTGTCAGCAAGGCTCCAAATTCAGAGCATAAATCCAATTTAATGGTCACTTAATGGTACATTTGACAAATAAGTTTATAAATTTTTTACCAAGCAAAATGCACACATCTGTTATTAAACATTTCAATAATTAAATCCCCTATGACTATTGATCTTAATAATGTAAGTTTTCTATGGAAATAAATATTTTATAAAATTAAGAAAATGTAGAGAACAATGTTGAACTAATAGTCTCAACAAGAAAAAATAAAAGAGAGATTTCTACATCATACCTCTACACTTGGGCTAAGGCTGCTCGGCAGTGTTTCTGATGTCACTGTTGTGCTTGGAAGGCTGGAAAAGTCCCAGGTATTGACAGGCTGTATTGGTTCAGATGGCTGAGAGTGATCAATGCATTTTGGATTGTCCAATAAGGTCACTTCATAAAACTCTTGAATATCTAAAGATGTGAAAAAATTGAGACGTTAGCCTTTATAGTTACTATAACATTCTGATTTTAACAACATCTTCCTCCTGCAAAACAAATTAGATACCTACTACTTTAACCTACCTATTACAGATGAAGCTGTATCACCAAGATCACACAAACCTCCCCACAGGATACACAACTCACTCCCTACACCCCATATCTCAGAGCCTGTGTCCCCACTCACTTTGGGCTTCTGCCACCGACCCCGGCAGCATGATCTGCAGCAGGAACAGCAGAAGCATACGGAATAACTGCAGTGGAACAGTGGAAGGGATGGGTGTCTATACTTCAAGTTATGGTACACGTAATTTCAGCTAATGTAGCCTTTGGTTATCTGAAATCTACTGTTCAAGGGCAATATTAGAAGGTCTTTTTTGTAGTATATGTTTTCATTAAATGACCACAGAAATAGAAGGATACTGACTAAATCAGCAAGAGAGAGAAGTTGCAAGAAGTTAGGAAAAAGGAAATTGATTAGGATGGGTCATCATCTGCTTTTTCAGTCTAAGTAACAGAAATAGGATGAAACTTTAACAGTATGAATTACAAGTCATACTTATGAACTAATAAACAGCTTTTCCTATAACCCTGAAGACTCAACTGGAAACTTCTGGGGAACAAGAATCTGGCTGCATTAGGGTTTTTTTTGGACATCCTATCAACTACATGAAGCACCAATAAAAATAACACAATCTAAAGAAGCATCAAAGGTGTTTCTATGGAAGTACAAGCATATGAAACTTGCTACCACAACTGTAATCACATCCATAAACACTCACATTAAAAAAAAAAAAATCTGAAAAGGTACAGGCTAAGGGAAGGGCAGACAAATGAACTAGTCTTGTAAAGCTTTCAGTCTGTTCTTCAAAGGAAAAATCTGCTAAACAGGAGTTGTAAACTCATGTTTTTAATTACACCAACTTCACAGAAGATAAACATACAGACACAGTTAGCCCAATTAGTAAATAGGACCCAGCCATGAATAAGGAGGACTCTAATCTGCAGAATCTTGTAGCTTTTCAGCAGCAGCCCAGAGTCAGCAACAGAGTCACAATAACTAATTCCTTTATAGAGCTGCACCACAAAAGAAAGACCACGCAAATGAGAGAAGTCTTACTGTTGCTGGTATTCCAGTCTTAGATTTTTTTTTTATATATAGATATTGCACTCCTGATCTCTACCAATTCAGAAAAAAGCAATTCTCAAATTCCATTTGTATCTTTTCTCTGAGCAAGAGTCAAATTCCTATCAACTGCTTACATTAATTTTTAAAGTTATACTTGCTCTTAGCACTGCTGATTGGAAGAAATAGCAGTGAGGGCTGCAGAAGATGTTAAGTGACCTAGATATACAGGAGCAAAGCAGCCTAAGAGATACAAATTGCCTTTAAATCTATCTTTCACATTAGCTCCCTCAGTTGCAAATTTGTCTTGTAGCTGCATTAACATTAATACATCAATCAAGCACACCAAGTAAAGATTACCCCCCCCCCCCCGGTCCTTCCACAGCAACCAAGCCAGGAAGATTACTGCATTATTTATGGGAAGGGGTTATTTGTGCAACTGTTTTGCAACAGAAATCTAGAGCACCGATTCTAAATTCTGCTACTATTCTTTTAAGTCCCTGCCAGCGGAGGTAGCCATTTATTGATACTGCAGAATGACTTGTTTCAAAAAGCACATTATTTCTCATACATCTTCTCCACTTCTCTATGAAGGACACCACAACATGCCTACTATTCAAAGATGTCAGAAATATATACACCACTTAATATGGGGATTAGGTTCTGTTTATCCTGAATGTGCTCCAAATCCACAAAAAAAGTTTCTAGGAAATTGGTGTCTATATGATAATATCTACCTTTTTTTTTTTTAAACATTTATTTACATTTTTACTATTCAGAATGCAAACATTAAGTACTTATGAGTATAGGCAAACAGTCTATGCACCCTGAAGGCACTAGGTACACAAGGAATGAGTGCTGGACATTTACATTTTTTTTAAAGCCAGAAACTCAGAAATCTAACCTAAATAAAATTTCTTCTTCTGGTCTACTGCAATGTATCAGCTCACAAAAATATTTTGTTACATGAACACACTTAAATATCTACTGAAGTCATATTAATCTGTGGATGCATTATGAGCACATGAAAAGTTCTAACATTTCCCTAATTCTTACAAATAGCAGGTAGTAAAATACTATTTTTTTTTTAAGTTACATTTATGAGATTCCCTCTTCAAGCTAGATGTGCTTTTTTCATGTCCCAGCCCCTTCCTCCCATATTAATTCCAAGACAGATTATATCTCAAACTAAGTTACAGAAAAATAACTCAAATCAGGTATCACACAATAGTAAAAGAAAATGCAGATGGGGAACATTTCTAACTAGAGGGGGAACATTAAAAGAACAGCTGACTGACACTTAAAAAATAGGAGCACAAAGTTTCAGGAAAGCCAAAGTGACAAAAACTGATGAATGGTAGGCAACGCAGAAAATCATCCTGGAATTACATCAGCTTACAAGTAAAACCACATTAAGTAGCCAAATCAGCAATATGTTTGATGGCAACAAGAATAAAAGTCTATACAAAGCAAGTGACAGACCACCAGTTCTGAAAAGGAAGACTCTTAAGACATGAAAAAGAAAACAATTTTTCTTAACTTATTAGTAATGTGAAAAGCTGAGCAGCGGTGAGAGACACAGTATTTTTTTCAGTATTCATTACAGTAGAAGTTGACCAAATACAAGCAGTTTGCCGATATACTATTTTTCCCCCCTTCTCATATTCTCCACTCAGTTTCGTTCTTTGAACAGGCTCATTCACCAGTAATGTGATACACTAGAAACTAAAACTGTTCACTCTTAAAGCAAACAGGAAAGTTATCTACTGAATATAAATTGAAACCCAAATCGACTTCACAAGGGAGTTCCAGGTTCACTTAAAACCACAACCCAGTAATTAACAGAACAGCAGAAGCAAACAAATTCTTACATCTCCTAAATTAAGTATATTTGATGGCACTTCAAGAACTTACATCAATTCTGTCTAGAGGATCTGCCTCCGAGGACAAGGATTCCAACCAGCAACATGACACCATTCCTTCAGATAGATTTCTTCCCTGCTCCTTAGAAATCAGACATAAGGCCTCTGCTTGCCATTTCTACTGGTATGCGGAGTGTCTGATACTTTTTGCTATATATTCAGAGAGTACACTTGCAATCAGGATAACTTAAGATCAGTGCACATTCTAAAAATCTCATTGTCAAGCCAAACTCTCCACATACACCTTTCCTACAGAAAAGGATATGTAATTTTAGTGAAGTCAGCTAGTAAAATAAAGCTGAGCAGAATTACTCTCTGCATTCACTTATGCATGAATCTTTTGTTAACTGAAACTTTGCAAGTCAAAGATGGGACACCTATGGTTGCATCTTCTTAAGAGAACGGTGTAACCCCATAAACAAGGTGTTGACATTGCTTGTAACAGGCCACGGGCCTCATGTTAAGCTAATAACCAGGCCTCTGCACTTGTCTTGGCCTGCCTGGGGCTTTGTTTTAGCTTGTCCAACTCTAACGGCAATTATCTAAAGACCAGGTGACCTATCTAATTTGTATATCTTTTACTTCGCTTCAGACAATTGTGTGATGTGACACCTGTTTTTATAAATACTTATATATCAAATACACACAGCTTATACATAAATAATATTTAAATATATACATTTGCATATAAGTGTTACATATATTGCATATATATTATATATAAATATATGTAAAACCAATAGGTGTTACATCACACAATTGTCTGAAGCCAAGTGAAAGCTATACATAAGTACACGCACACACACAGATTGTATATACAAATAAGACAGAGTGTGTGCGTATTTCTGTAACTAATAGATCTCAATAACAAGTAGTTATTCTGTAGGGGCTGAATTACCTACGACCCCAGAATAAAAAGCAGCATAGAGGAGCACAAGCATAGAATGACAGCAGAGGCCTTGAAAATAAAGGCACAGGATGGTATCAGAGGCCTCAAGGCTATAAACAACTCACCAACTGCTAATTACTGGTCAGAGGACACCAACCTTGAGAACTGGGCAAAAACAGTTTGGGGGAATAACGGAACAAAGAAAAGCATCCAGCGTATGTAAAACACATCGTATATACAAGAAGTTCAAATGTAACATGGAACTGCAAAGTAATGAAGAAAGAACAAAGCACAGAGTATGTTAGCAAACAAAAAAAACCTCAAGAAAACACAACAGTGAGGAGGAAGAAACCATCAATACCGTACAACTCCATGGGTTCCCTGTACCACTCAGTGTCCCATTCCCCATTCTTCCCTGCCCATATTTTAACATGTTTTGGCTTTCTAACAAGTATTAAGCAACTCACTGTAATTTTTTACATGATGTTGTTCTTTAGGTTTCTGATATTGGACCTTTAATGTTATGGTATAGAGGGAGTCACTAAAATTTCATTGGCATTTACTGCTTATTAGAAGTATTTTTTTTTTTTTAAATTAAAAGCAGTCCTTTGATGATCACTGTAACCTACTGTTTTTAGGCTTTGCATTTTTACGCTTTAAGCATCTTGACCATTTGTGGGTTATAGGTGGTTTTTCTTAAATGCCTGGAAATTCCACGTTAGCTTAACATTTCATGGACTAAAACATTGACACATTTACTACAACAGACTGCACTGGACACTGCGTGTAAAACAGTGAACTGTTGCCCTTATACCATACACTACACAAAGTTGTAAACTGCTACCACAATACACATGAAGTTAACAACCACATTTGTATATGCGGTATTAATTGTATGCTCATTTGCAGATTTTCAGTTTTTATGTATTTAACAGCTTTGTGCGTGGGCAAGAGTTAATTTAGGAAGTTCATGTTTGTTTTCTGTTTGCTCATTTTTTTATAAACTTTAAATTCCTATTCTGCATTCTAAAAAGCAAAGGGGAAGGGTCACTTCCCTCGACCTGGGCAATACTTTGTCTAATGCAGCCCAGGATACTATTCGTCGCCTTTGCCGCAAGGGCACGCTGCTTGCTCATGTTCAACTTGGTGTCCACCAGGACCCCCAGGTCCTTTTCTGCATAACTTCTTTCCAGCTGGGTGGCCCCCAGCATATATTGGTACACGGGATTGTTCCTTCCCAAGTGCTGGACTTTGCACTTTTCCTTGTTGAACTCCATGAGGTTCCTGCCAGCCCATTTCTCCAGCCTGCCGAGGTCCCTCTGCACTGCAGCATGACCAGGATTTATGTGCTCCAGCTATATAGTTAATTCTGCACTGACATCGATGAGGTATTCCTTTCCGATAGATGTTCAACAGCAGAACAAACCGATTTCAGCCAATGTCAAAGTTAGCAAGTCAGAAAACCACTAGATATGTTTGCATCAACATACAGACTTTACAGCACAAAGCATTTCAATACCAGCTTTGCTCAGGAGAACCTTTCAGTGCAACCATGCTCCCTCAGGCTTGCAAGAAACCAAGGAGCTTATGAATTCTTTCAGAAATTGACTTAGTTCAGTTTAGTATTTCACTTGAAGATCCATCCTTGTGAGCAATTCCTTTGTCATCTCTCATTGGACTGCCTCTTCTCAGGCATCCCTCATCCAAATACGGCACATGCAAATGCCTGTTTTTTCCATATGTGGGTAACTTCATAAACAAACAGGTCTTAAGAATTTGACTACCTGTACATTATCCAGGAAGAGGTGTCATCCCATTACAAATTAAGTACTTCCCTAATTCTGGGGGGGGGCGGACAGGGTAGGAAAGACATCTTTCTTTCTTCGGGCTTCCTGCCAAAGCACCTGAAGCACTGAAAACTTAAGTCTTAAAACTACTAGAAAGGAAAACAAAGGTCAACATGTTATTTCAGTTCGGGGCAATTTGAGATGTATGGCATCTGCCAAATTCTTAGCAGCCCTATATAATGAATGTATAGACAAAATGTAAGTAGAGTCATGATCGCTGTCAGAACAGGCAAAAGAGTCTGCCAATGCTACAGACTTTCATTCTTCAGTTGTAAAGCAACTCCTACTAATTCTAAGGAAGTCTCAATCCTGCATGCTTACTTTACCTGCTATATCAAGCTAAGAATATCCATTTAACAAGTAAACCAAGGCTTGAAAAGTATATGATTAGTGATCATCAAGAAAATATAAACACGAAGAAAAGCTTCATATCCATTTACCAAGCCAATGACCAGAGTCAACTAAGTATTCTCTTTGTGTATTCATTGGTTG
Source organism: Aptenodytes forsteri (assembly GCF_000699145.1). NCBI lineage: Eukaryota > Metazoa > Chordata > Aves > Sphenisciformes > Spheniscidae > Aptenodytes > Aptenodytes forsteri. The sequence continues at coordinate 1,225,091 of NW_008795629.1, forward strand.
TGTTGTGTCATGGTGAGTGCGTCTGGTCAAAAATAAATGTTTGCATTCATACTATGAAAAGTGAAAACCTGCCTCATCACAACCCATGTAAAGCCCCCTTCAGGGCTGGTTGTTTTGGGTTTTTCTTTTTTCCTTCTTTAAAAACCTAAACCAAGTACTGCTGTGCACGCAATCAAGACTTCTCAAAATTGGAAGTTGCAAGTTGCAGTGCAACTTTCTCACCACATGTGTCCTGTTCTACAAGATCCTTTGCTACAAGCTGCAGCATCCAACTACACATCCTCAGCCCTTCTACTTGTTTCAGTAACTCTGTCCCACCCTTTAAACCTCCCTTCTACACACACTTCTTTGCTTAATTCAAATTCCAGGAGATGCTATTTTCCACTTCTAACACAAATGCTCCTTAATTTGCGCTCAGCTGAAACTGCCCTCATCTAACCTCAGATCTAGCTGTTTGCTTTTATTCCTCTAGCTGCTTTTTACAGTCAGACATATTCAACTCCTTGCCAGCCTGTCCACTTACACTTTCCAAACTGTTCATTCATACTTTCCTCTTTGCTTACTAATCACTCCTTCACCGCATCTTCACATTTTCTCTTTCCAATTTTCCTTCAGAAACCCACAGGGTCTTCTCCTCTACGTTCAGAACTGAGGTAGGAAAAATTTAACAAAATTAAAGTTGTCATCACACTGCCAAAAATTGGCATAACAATCTTCTGCTGTCCAAACTCTTTTCCATTTAATACCACCTCATGCGCACCTAGTCATCCACCTAAGCCTAAAAAATAAACCACAAAAAAACCAAACTAAAAATGAACTCCCAGTTATCCATCCTCTCCACATATCTCAACCCCAGTTGCAAATCAGCAGCCAATGTAACAATGTACTTATTTTCTTAAAAGGATGTATTTACTACTGTCTTTAGTGGTAACAAAAACCTGTCAGGGACAAAGGCAGTGTTACTATTAAGTCTTATTTGTAGGATGTCCCCTAAATAGTGTCAGTACAGGACTGAGTAGTTTTCTCTCCAGACAAATGCGTTCAAAAAAAATATCAAACTATTTTTGAGATGAGTTCACTCAACACTCCAAGTTGAGCTTTCATGCAGGTGCATAGTTCTGCTTAGAGGAGACAGCACAAGCAGTGGTTTCTTCTACCAACAGTAAGCTCATAGACTCCAAGGTAATTACCTGACACTGGTGGCAACACAAGGATGGGTGGCACCCCATACTAGCATCTCCACCAGCAGTAACATTTGTACCTTTCCTGCAGCCAAGTTCTAACACAAGTTTCTGAAAACAGGACTCAAATTTGCAATGCTTTTGCAATTTGTCCACAAGTTTTCCTTATTGCACCTCTGTCTTAGGCTGACCTTTTAATTTCAAGCCAAAATAACCCAGCTTTTTTGAGGACACGGCTGGCAAGATATTTGCACATGACAAGATTCCTATAAAAGCTTTACCAAAGAGCTCTAGAGCCTCCCCTAATTTGGAGAAGGAACATGAAGCTAAGGATGTTATTCTAGTGTCAGCCCTACACCTTCTATGGTCTCTTAACATTCTTGCAAATTTGGCCTAGTTATAATTCAGGAAGCCATCTGCGCAAGGAGACTACTAGTCACCTGCTAGAGTTGAGTTTCTTTGAAGGTTCACTCCACCTGCACCAAAACAAGCACCATCCCCTCAAAACACAGGCAACCAGATGCACAGGAGGCACATGGCATTCCAGCTGCAGAGCCGAGCAAGATGTTCTGCCCTTGCTGCTGGGATCACCACAGGAGCAGGCCTAAGATCAAGACCAAATATCCTCTCTCGTGCTTTCCCCCTCCCTCTACACTGTACCCAAGCACTCAAGCAAATGTTGAGGGAGATTAGGAGCAAAGCCAGGTACACAGCAGCATGGGAGGAGACAGGCATCAGAACTAGGGAACACAGGTGAAAGAACAAAGGAAAGAAAGTGAAGCAAGAACAGGACAGAAGTTAAACTTTCCCAGAACCTGGAAACTATACCAGTTATTCCCAACTTCTACTTTCTTTTCAGCCCCGGACAAACAGCAGATTATTGACAAAGTTTTCTTGTCTTACCTTTTAATGGTAACCCTGTGAAGAGAATACTGTAATTGATAAATTCTACAGTGCAGCTATTCAACACTGAATAACCACAAGGATAATCTTTTGCCACAATACTATTTATCTGCATACCAGTAGCTACTCAACTTACACTACTTTTACTTGCTATTTTAGGCTACCAAAAGCAGCACCTAATCCCAAAAATTCAGTACATTGCACTGTCACACACACACGTGTAATACAGCATGGAAAACCCTTAAAAAAGCAAGCACACAAATAACCCAAAACTTTCTACGCTACCGAACTACATTACATACATACAAAACAATAAGTAGTTCTTTAAAAAGGAGGAGCAATGAGACTGTTTCACTCTTTATTAGGTTCCTTGAAGAGGAAGACATGAAGTTCTTCCAAAAACTGGGACATTCTGAAGCAATGACAAACTACATGGCAGAAAGCATACTACCAATGACTGAGTTAACACTCTAATCATCTGGACACCAACTAAAATGTTTTCTCCTCCCTCCATCTGGATAAAGAAAAATACATGAAAATAATCAAGTACTTAACTACCTTTGAAGACACAACCCTAGGTCAAATCTCTCTGAGCAACTTTTGCCTAAGTTTCAGGAGACCTTAGTAAGCATAACCATAGTATATCCTTAGGTAACTTGTCTGAAAAGCAGACAAACACCTCAAAGTTGCAAGAATTATATCCATGGATGTTTCGGCCTCAAATATGAGCAAAGATGTTGTATTATGGAAGTTGCAATCTGAGGAAAAAGTCACAGAAATGCAGCAAGGGTAAGATTTCAGTGTGAAAATACCCTATTTAGCATCTACAACAATTTCAGTAGTATCCGATATAACAGAAGATCCAATTCTCTCTGAACTTTCCTCTAATAAAAGAGAAAACAAAACAATATTCACTATCTAACCAGTCCCTCAACTTAACTGCCAAGAATTTCTGGATTCTTAATATAAATATTATTCAGCTGAGTCTGAAGAACTGGTACTAGGGCTTCAGTAACATTTAGAAAATGGGAAGCAGTTCACAAAGTAGCCTTCCTCAAGTTAACTGAAGAGCAGTCTTACACAATGACACATACCCACAACTAAAATTCTGGGGCCTGAGCTGATTTGAAAAGTTAACTGTGTCATCATGCCATATGCTCTATTAGCTAACTATATCACTGAAATAAAAGCTGATACTGAAGTTTCCCTGAGAGCAAGTACTTTTGCTTTCAGTTATGAAGAAGAGCTTCTGCTTTAACTGTGTTTGATTTTAATTTAGCAGGCAAGGACAGAAAATACTTCCATGCTGGATAATTGAGAGGGAGCTAAAAACACAAGAATATCTACAGAGATGCCACACACAGCTCAGAGAACTAGGGCCGCATGCCATCTAGAAGAAATGTGGTCAATCCATTCCGAAGGGTACTAACTTTGAGGAGTGCTGACCCAATCCAGCCTAATTCAGTCTAAGATCTAGGGTTGTTTCCCTAATTCAGTTCAGAAAGCCAGTGTGGACAGAGCTGAGAAACACGCAGAGTACTCCCAGAAGTTTCAGCCCCGGTCAGACTGCTGATAAATCTGAACAAAGAGTTTATCTTAATGCAACCATCAATTTTACAAAAATTTCAGAGACAGGACTTCTTTCTCTGGTGTGTAATAACATATTAACAGTATTTTTAATATATTCTGTGCAATTCATAAAGCTCATGAATCCAACCAATGGTTAAAAAACTTTAATGATTAGCGGGGGGAGCTGTTCTTTGGTTCAGTAAGGATTACTGAAACCACTACATTTTTTTTCTTCAAAATTTCCCACACTGGATATTTAGTGTTAGGAATAGCCAACGCGTAAGCACAATTCTCAAGGCAGACCTTCATGCAAAAGGACTCCAAGTGAAATAAATTAGACAGCTTACACATCAACCTCCCCTAGTCAAATTTGCCATTTTATACCAAAAAGTCTTTATACACGTAGCTATAAAATAACATATAAAAAACAAAAAAAACCACTTAAGACGGACAAGGCAAGAACGAAGACAAGAAAGGCAGCACAGCCAACTCATTGCCAGGGTATGTAGAGTCTCTTTTCAAATACCCTTTTTCTGACACCTGTGCAAATGGAGTTAGTTATTGTCAGGAAAAGGAATATTTTTAAAGTAGTAAACTACTTCATGTTTCTAGCTACAACTAGTAATATTTTTAATTTTAGAAGAACTATTTCAATATGGTTGACATTTTAAAATTGTATTAATTACACAGAAACATTCTGTGTATAAACAGAAGTCTGCTTCACATGTTTTTCCCTCAGAAGCGTTAAGACTTATGCATGCAAGTGTTCCTCCTCTTATATTTTCAAAAAGATAAATACATCATATCTGTACCTCTATAAGAACCCGCACCTTCTCAAGAAGGTAAAAAAGTGCCTAAATTAGAAGCAGAACTTATCTGCAGAATTATTACCTCGCTATTTGAAGATAAATATAAAATTCTTTAACAAAGTGAAATTAAGTCTATCCCATGCCTCCATATGTGGATATCTTACTTTGGTCTCTTAATAAAGTGACACACCTTACCAATTCTCAGGATATCAATAACAAGCTATTTTAACTACAACCAAGAAATCACAAGCTAGAAAAGATACCACACAATTCTGAGACTGTACAGTAAGAAATTTACTTAAAACCAACACTATTCTCAAGCTGATTTTAATTACAGGCAATTGGTATCCATTTAAAGTACTAGACATCACTATACTTGGCTGGTTGAAGCAACAGCAATGTGAAATACCATATTACAGAAGAAATAGAAAATTAAAAAATGGGCTTTTCACAGACTGTTCTAAGGAGGTCACATTTGGTTACCAATTTTGTTACTAATTTTAAGTTCTTACAGTTATTTCACTTAAAATACAACACTGTTGCAATAATGCCAGTTTCATAACACTGGTTGTTCACACTGACTAGTTACCGCTCTAATTCAAATCATTTAAAGCCATAATATTTAAGAACCAGGTCAAGTTTATAGATTGCTGAACTACAGTTTTATTGATAGAATTAAAAGGAGAGGACAACATAAAAAAAGGCTCAAATGAGAAAATAATACCATTTATTCTTCAGCATCCAAATGGAAATTCACCAAAAAAACCCAACCTTTAATTCCTTCATGTGTATCTAAATATATGAAAAATTGATAAAATGTGTAGTTTTCAGCAATATTTAATTTCCCCCATTATAAACCTAAAGATACATTTCTGTGCATAATGTCTATTTTTTGCTTGAAAGAACAGCATTTGATTGCCAAGTTAAAAATTATACTAAAAGAGATACATGAAGTTGACAGCAGATCCTGACTGCAGCCTTCACAAATATTCTCACCTATCATGGACAGGCAGGTCTTGGATATAGTGCAGTAACTTGGCAGAAAAAGCAGAAAATAAATGGATGAAGTTTTTTTTCTTTTTTAGTATTATTTAAAAAAAAACCCAAACAGAAACTAAAAGTAGCACGCTTTCTGGAAGAAGTATCTATATGAGAAATAACTTGGTAGTTGAGCTTGAAACTTTCTGGCAGAACAGCAAAGGCTATTTAAGTTGGGGACACATCACAACTCCTCTAAAAGGCACGCTTAAAAATCTGCTATAAAGTAATGTGAACCTGCAGCACAACTGACTACTTCATCCAGCCTGCTCCCAAATCTTCAGGGAAAGAGGACAGGCAGGAGCAGACTCAAGGTCTTCCCAGTAACTGCAGCCATCTTCCAGATAGCATCTTTTCCAGGGAGTCCCCCCCACTCTTTAACCCCATCATGCAGTCGTCACACCATAAAAAGATGTTTCCAGGAAAACAAAAGCCAGGAGCAGCCTGCCACGAACAAGAACTCCCCTGACGTACTTCCATGAAAAGGAGCAGGTGAAAGGAGAAAGACTCAAGTCGACAGCTTAAATTGCTTGGAAAGTACTAGCCTTCTGTGTTACCACCTTTCAGACAAATAGTTTGGGAACATACGCATATACTCTGTAATAAATAATCATACAGTGAACCAGTAAATGCAAAGTTAATGCAACACACCCAAGAAACAAGACACCTATTGTGCACGCACAGATGAATTGAACTTGACAAAAACTAGGATCATATGGTTGCAATGTACAACTTCTTACAAGACTAGAAAACAGGCCATGCAGCCCACCCAGGCAACAACACATTCCTGTTTTCTGCTCTTGCAGAACGAAGCCAGCGGACATGAGGTTGCCTGCTGTTTCAAGTTTACTATTACTAGGTGTAGAGTTATTAAAACAGTGAAGATCCGTATGCAGATATGAGAAGAAACTATGTCTTGCAGGTTAGAATATCAAAGGCTAATAGATCGCTGTCTTATTCAATGAAGGGGAGAAAACGGAGTACTGCATGGATCTTCAACACACACATACACACACCCAGAACAAGAAAAATGGTAGTCAACACTGAAATTCACCAGGTGAAAATAAAAAACGCAACTGCAGTACATTAAGCGTCTGACATAAGACTTCAACATTCTGATCCACAAATGAGTGAATCCTGTTCATACATGTCCCACAAAGATTACGTCTAGCTTTTCATCATGGAGTTGGTTAGCATCAACTGAGTATTGCAGAGAAATGCAGAGTTCCTGTAAGTAAAAGATTTCTGTAACTGACCTATTTTCACAACTACCTTTCATGAACTTACATGATTAAAAAAAAAAAACCAGAACAAGATTACTATCTTCTGAAAACCTACGTAAATACTCCAGAAGAAAACATTCCACATGCAGCAATGCTTGTTTATGCTTTGCCTGTCCTTGTGTTTCCACCACAATATAGATTCAAAAAAGCTGCGGTACTATGAAGTAAGATGTACACCTCTGTGACACTAACCATGCAGTAAGCCAAATAACAAATTTAGCTACAGTGTTTGTTATTAGTACAATTCAGACATAGGTTACTTAGTTAAAAGACAAGGATGCAGAACTTTAGAAATTTTACTCTTGTAGGTAAACCAACAAAACCCTTTCATTCATTAGTTGGCATAAAGATAGTGACAATCAATCAAGGAGAAACCACATCTCACTGCTTCCCTGCATTAGTTTCCAAATAAAGTCAGGATTCTGCAGGTTGTATTTATGCTCAATTTTTTTTCCAGACAGACATGCAGAAAATTCAAAGTTACATGTAAGTAGTTCAACAAGATTTATGGGAACATTTTAATTGAAGCACTACAAATACTCTAAACTAAGAATTAGTAGTGTTTTCGCTACACTTTAATGTGCAACAAACAAAGCAGAAAAGATCACTGTAGTATTCCCTGAAGCATTAGAGATTTCTTCTCATTTACTTTAAGTTAACTCTGCACTTCAGATATATACTTTGTGATGTTTTTAGAGATTCTTCAGCAGGAAGATTTGCCTGAATCGTACCTTAGATTAAAACCATTTCAACTCATTCATTAACCTGCTACATATGGACTCACAAAAAAAAAATTACTCTTTAGAAATTGTTCAGGTGAATAAAGATATGTGGAAAAACAGTCTACGTAAAGTAATCTACAATAACATGTCACAGAAGAAAAAACTGCACCACAGCTTGAAGCAGTTTGGGCCAGTCAAAAACCTCAAATAAAGTAAGTATATGAAACAAGTGAACTGTTGATCTGTAACAGCACGTGTGTTACTATGCAAAACAAAAACACAATGACAAAAAGCACATGGCTTCTATCGTAAGGGCAAATTAGCTTTTCTTAACACAGCATAAGCAAGAACCGACCGGCTTGAACGCAAAGTGAGAGAAGTCAGCCTTTACCTATCAAAGCCTGGAAAAGGTTGCTTTGGAAGATGCTGATGACGCGCTCTATGGAGTTTCGCAGCTGCCGGTCCTCCGCCTGGCTCAGTTTGGAGCGGTATTCCTCCAGGAGGCGCAGGGCTCGCTGGGTATCTGCAAGCGGAGACCAGACGCACCGGTGACCCCGGCGCACCAGGTAGGAGGACCGGGGATGCACACGCCGGGGACGCAACCAGCCTCCGCGCTCGGGACCGCCCCAGCCCAGCCCGGCAGCTGCTTCTTTGTTCGCAGCTGGGAGAGCGCGGGCGGGACCGTGCCCC
>NW_008795629.1:1234306-1235638 GCF_000699145.1 Aptenodytes forsteri
TCCTCGAGCAGTCCCCGGCGCTGATAGCCGCCGACCCGCTGCGGGCGTGAGGCGCTCCTCGGTGCGGCGGAGCCCCTCTCCCGGGTGCACCGCTGGTGACGGCCGGCGTGTGCTCTGGGAGGGCGGGACGGCTACAGGTGTGCCGCCAAAGTTACTTGGCGGTATCGGTTATCCCCCTTTAGCTGCCGTTTACCAAACGTGTGTGCAGCTGGCAGGAGTTAGTGGGCAAAAATGGACTAAATAACTGTGTTGGCACGGATACCGTAGGAGTCCCGGGCATGGATCAGCTCCTGTTGTGCTGCCTACTGTAAAAATACACAGCTGGAGACGTTCCTTGCTCCAGGAAGCTGATAGCCGAATTCCATGACAAGAGGTCATGGGATGGGCAGGGGAACACAGATACCTTACAGACGTTACCGGCCCACACAGCGAGCAACACACGGAGCGCTGGCATCCACCTGTTGCTGGTTTTTCCCTTCAGTCATCCTGGCGAAGAACAGCATGGGAAAGGGAGGAAGGGCTTATTTGAAGGAGGATAAAGAAATAGCTTTGCTGTGGTTAACAGAGGACATAAGGACATCATGGGAGAAAGCATGAAAAGCCTTGCTTATTTGAAAATTTAAGAAATGGTCTGTATAGGCTAACATCATGGACCGATCAGAATCATGAAAGCTACTTTCTCAAAACTGGCATGGAAATGGTAACGAGGTGCATTCAAAGGCAATAGAAACAGCTTGCTTTTTTGCGTGGTAGCAAAGAGGAAACAGAGCATAGAAATGGGTGACTTGGATAGAAACATGCACGAGGTAAATGACCTTTGCAGCATATTATAGATGCCCATTAAAGGGAAAATGTGTATTAAAACTGGTGAATTTAGGGGAACTCAAATGCTTGTACAGAGGGGGAATGTTACTTATTTCTCAATCAGATCGATGATCAACCAGAACCTCAGACCTGAAATACTTCAAACTCTCTATGTACGTGCATATGAGAGGCAGAGAGAGACTTGAAAGTTCAAAGCAAATCCTGCTGATGTGATTTTTTTGATCCAAGTTTGCATCTCCATTTATACTTTTTTCATTTAGACGCAACTAAAAATGTACAAGAGCTTATCCCAGGTACCTAAAAAGAATCTCCTGGGCAAATCTTGCAAATTAGAAGTCTAAAAATCAGGACTAGATTTGGCTGTGGCAAAGTCCTAATCTTAAAGAAAACTTACACTGCAACAAATCTAACCCAGATCTAGAAAAGGCCTCTCTCCTCTCTGCCCCCCCCCCCCCCCCCCGCGCCCCCCCCAGCTCCCAAATTGCAAACGTCCAGCGACTGCTCCCC
>NW_008795629.1:1235670-1271313 GCF_000699145.1 Aptenodytes forsteri
CTCAAGAACACCCCCCCCCCCCCCCCCCCCCCCCCCCAATACTCCTATGTTTTGTACTTAGATTTGCACCAGGAGTTTCTCTTCCTCCCACAGCTATGCACTGCGAAATTGTTCACATACCTCATTGAAGAAAACAGAATATACATTTAGTGCTAACTGACACACATTTCCCATTTCCTCCTTTCTAGCTGTGTTTTCATACTTTCAGAGTTTTGGCACTAACTGGTACCAGTTCATATATTTTGAAATGAAAGCATGCTAAGAAGGAACATTGGCAGAAGCCTCCATCATCTGGCCTCATCAGTTTTCACTGTTTACAACAGCAATAAATGTAGTCTAAAGGGGCCATAGTCCTGTTGATGTCAGAGGAATATATATACAGAAGGAGAGGAAGAACAGCCTAAATTTAGCTAGCAGAAAGGAGACATCTGCAGCAGTTAGTCTGGTTTTGCTAACTGTCAAAAAAGTATTATTACAAAGCAAAAGAAAATTTTTTGCAATCAAAGGAACCACCATAAAGAAACTACTTTTTCATAAACAGGATTTGATGTTTCCAAGGCTTTTTTATTTTAAATAAGAGATAATCCTATTACATACGGTCATTGTGCTGGGGATAGAGAAATAATCCCACATATAACACCCTGAGACAGCATTTCTCACTTGTTACTAATGCTCCAGGAAAAAAAAAGAAAACATCAAAGAAGAGGTCAGGATGACGGATCAGCAAGCCAGGAAGCAATTAGGTAAGCCTTATTGTACCTCAGAGAGTGGTGTTGGTTCCTGGCACTTCTGTTTCAGTTCTAGGAGTGTATTTGTTGATTGGAAGTGTTTGAACCAGAAAGCACAGCGTTAAACTTCAGTATATAAAGTGGTTTTGAAATTCCAGCACATATAGAAAATATCCCGTGAACAGAAAATGGCATTTTTACTAGCACATTGCAGTAAGAGTCAGTGTTGCAAAACTGTCATGTATTACACATCGTCTTTTTTGGGCTCCAGTTTTCAGGAAATTGTGTAGTTCCCTTGGAGGTGGGGGAAAACTGTTTATGAACCAGAGCATCGTTTCTGCCACAGCTTAAGCAGTATCATTTAAATCAAACCATTATAGGCAGCATACAGAAAAGATTGTACTTAAATTGACCACTGGTGTGGTCAGCATACAAGTCAGCATTATGCTGCACTCAACAGGTCCTGGCTGTGCTCCAGAATGACCCTTGGCGTAGGAACTCCAGAACAATTATACCAAGCAGCAGCATGTCACCGCTGTAGGCCTCTTGGCCCCAGAAGCGGCTGAGGATCTGACTGACAGTGCCCTCTCCCTGCCTTCAGATCTCACTGTTAAAATCCCTTCCTTTGTGACCACTGCCAGCAGCCTGCGTGGGACCTTCGGTCTGGGACCATACGTCTGGTAGGGACAGGTGGCTTGCTACAACGCATGGATTGCTCTGCCTGTTCAAGGAGATGGTGCTTAGGGGGGATGTGCGATATGGGAGCAGGCAGCTGTTGACAGCAAGGAGGCCAGCACAGCACAAGCGTGTTGCTCAGATGTGGAGAAACTTCCGTAACAGCCACCTGATCCTAGCCCATGCCATTCATGCACACAGGGAAAAGCAGGCCCTGTGCGAGAGGCTAATAGAGACAATGCTTTCCCATTTTGAGACACTACATCAGGGCTCGTTGGCAGCTGCCTGCTCTGAAAATGATCACAGTAGCGACCCCTGCCAGGGATTTGTACCTGATCATACACCAGCTCCCACCTCCTCAGGAAGGCCAGCTGCCACTTTGAAAACACCTCTTTATGCTCTAGAAACGTCACCTGTACGGCTGGCACCCCACCGCAGGGAACGTGAACGCTGTCAGGCTCTTGCGTCTTGCAGCAGTCACGCTTTGGCCACCGGCAGAGCAACGTGCCATGGAGGGGTCTGACTTCACGCCAGCTACCTGGTGGATCCCACGAGTCCCACTGGACTAAGTTGACAACCACGTGGACTGCTCAAAATGGCAATATAAGCAGATGTGTTGTAGCTGGCACCCCACTCAGTAACTGGAGAGGTACGACGAACTCAGAGCAGGGGACTTCAAGAAACATTCGCTAGATCCACACATAACACACCAATCAACACAGCAACAACCATTTGAAAACCAGGACAAAAAGGACAGTGGACATCACCACATTGCAAGAATTTACAGTTACCAGTATGGCCAAGAAAATACAACAGTAATGAGCTCAGACAAAGTCCGTTACAGCAGAAGGTGGGGTAGACTAACTCAGTAAATACTGGTACATGTATTCATATTCATTTCAAGTTGGACACTGGTGTATAAGGTGGCATATTGCTAGAATCAATAACATTAACTTTAGCAAAAAGAATTGCTGCCTGTTGAAGACTAATGACTAAAACTCGAGAGTTTTTTATATTTGGCTTACTAATAAAAGAAAACACAACAACAAGAAAATTAATCCTTTCTATCTTATGTTTCTTATCTGTTTAATGCCCAAAGTCACCATATAGTATAGCAGTCACCATATAGCATACAGAGCAGATGATTTCCCTTTTTCATACAGAACTGGGAATTGTTACTCATAAAAGGATCTCTGACAGCTGCAGAAAAGCTTTCACTTCACTTCCCCTGCAAACTCAATGCAATGCTTCACAGCTAGCTGGGGAAGCAATGAAACTAATGAAGCCTAATTTCTCCTGGATAATAAGGAATGAAGCCTGAGTGAAGTTAGCTTGTTCATTATGCCTCCGCTCATCTGGGTTCTCTGATATCATGTGCCGCAGCCTTACCTTCCAGGAGCTGTCTTTTCAGGAGTGTGCCTTTTCTTTATCATCTGTAATTTTGTGGGTTGTAAGAGATGCAAACAACTTCTTACAGAAGCATTCTGCATGGCATGGTAGCACGTCTTTTTTCTGCAAGAGCTACTACATATAGCTAATTTTCATGAGGCTACTAAAGATTAAAGCTACTCTTTTCATTATATTATGCAGTTCTTGTGTCACACAACCCAATGAGTTGCGTGTCTGTCATATATACTGTTAACAGTCAAAATACCAGCTCACTCTTTTCTATCATCTTTGTTCTTGTGGGTAAAATAAGTTGCTGCCTATCACGCACAGAAGGATCCAATCTTGTTCCAGTTGTTAAAATCAAAGTTTTATTAAAAATCACAGTTTAGCTTATTTAATTAAGCCTACTCAATGGAATTCTTATGGGATCATCTTACGCATCTCTGATTGTTAGATTCTAATCTTTCTTACACAGAGAAGACAGTTTCCCCAGTAATACAAGCTTCATATTTTTAATTTGTGAACTCTATATCCAGTGTTTGTCCTCATAACTGAAATTTGTCTTAGATTAATTCGATCTGGATCAGAATACAAGGATGCCTTTATTCTTAGGGTTAGATCATCCAGCTGAGTATGACTAGTAAATGAACATGTTCCTGTTTACAGGGAGAGTAAGAGAGAACTGGTCTTTTTTTTTTAATCTAAAAAAAAAATCTTTTTTTTTTTCCTATCATCGTGCAGTTTGTGTGCTCTGAGGTTGTTTGAGCTCTTGTTCAATTAGGGATTGTATGCCATGCGTATAAAGTCATGTCATCTTTCTTTTGCTCTTGTAATAAGGTATATCTATTCAGTTTGGGACGGTTCACAATCCTACAAAAGAGTGAGTTTTGTTATTCCAGCAACCTCAGGAACTAGAGCATTATAGGAAATGATATGTGACTTCTATTTCATTATTTAGAATATTTTGTTTAAATATATTTACCTAATGTACAGAATAGCGTAATTGGAATTTCTATAAACAAAGTTCGGTGCCTGGCTGCTAATGCTCCAACGCTTTCTGGAAGGCTGCAAAACATCAAAAACAAAAGCATACAAAACAATATTAATTACAACCGTTAACAATTACTGCCAATATGACATGCATCAACCTAGATCATCTTCCTCCACGCTTTCTATAATCGGGGCTGTGTTATATAATATCAGCTTAACAGCTTCTTAGTTGACTTCCTGATGTAAAGATAAACATCATTATATAACCTGCCTATTTTAACTTTCCCAGTCAAATTAAGCAGAGAGGTCGGTGTCTTGTACGGAATGAGTTTGTCTGCGTGAAAACCCGACCCAAGAAGTAAACCCTCAAAGAACGGGTTAGATGCTCTTCAGCAGTGTTTTCCTGTGAGGAGTGCAGCGGTTGCTTTGGGGTTTGCCTGGTGAAATGCTGACAGGTGTGTTTAGAAAGTTAATTTGGGAATTTTTCTATGATCAAGTGTTTCCCAATTAAAACAAAATCTATTCAAAATAAATCTAACTCTTCCCATCATATGAACGTATAACAAATCCCCCCTAAATAGCAAGGTTATCTAATTCAGACAAAACAGAAGAAAGTGCTATTAAACCTCACTGTGGAATTCAGACACAGGCTACGCAAAGTAGCACCTTCCCCCAGAAAGCGCAGAAGCCCTTTTTACTCTAGTGCTTTTTCCTTATTTCTGTGGCACAGTCCACAGCATGCCTTGAAGTGGAGCCGCTAGCCATGGCTCTGTTTACTCTCTGCTAATTTTCAGGCAGCTGCTCTCTGGAGGAGCTACCTCGGCCAGAGTCCTTGCACTGTCCTAGTGTCAGCTCAGACATCTATACGAGCCTAACCACCCCTGGATACAGTAAGTGGTGTGCCTGAACCACACGATCCAGTAGCACACAGCAAAATGACATCACAGCATATCACATCAAGATACCTTTGTTTTCCCAACCCAAACAATGTAGCATTTGTAGCAGAGAGCATGGGATTGTGCCCAGCCTTATGCCTCTTACACAAGGGTGAGATCTATGTACATCTGCTGCCACCACATTGTCCATCACATGCACCTGAAGAAACAAATAGCCTTTGTATTTTGGGATTACAGGTACACGTAGCTAGATTAGGTGAGTGGAAAAACTAGAAAGGGAGTTTGGCAGTGATTTTTATAGGAATCAAAATCATACTTGTCAGAAAGTACCTTCTTTTAACAGCTAAGAATCACTCTCCAAATAAACAAAGTTCTTTTGCAAGGTTATTAAGACATTCTCATTCGCACCAAACACCAAGTATTTCCAAACACTGCAGGAACACACTGAGCACGTGGAGCTCTTATAGTAACCCCCCTCTCTCTCCTGGGATGACAGACAGCTTGTTTAAAATTTGCTCTTCCTATGCTAACACCTACCTTTTGAGTTCATCAGCTAATTGGAGAAATACGTATTTCTAAGCTGTTAGCAAAAGCACAGACAGCAGACTGCTGGTTTGCTCTTCACAAACCGTAGCTTCTTCTGTAGCACTCTGCCTGCTACTAGCTATAGGCTATGCTATGGGTATCCAAGTCACAAACTTCCCCTCTCCTGCCTCTCCTCACTCCCTGCTGCTCAAGATTGTAGAAGTTTTCTGCAAAGAGATCAGTTGAGAGAAGGAGTTACTGGAGCCAGCGCACTCAGCTGGCCCTCAGGGCTACTGCTGGTGGTGAGCAGGTAATTGAATTATCAGGCACACCTTCCCTTTAATGGGTTTTCTTCCTCCTTGTTTGCGTAGAAGCTTTGGGAGGATAAAGGTGAGTATGTTCCACAGCTCTGTGAAGGAAAAGAGCAGTGCTAAAAAGGAATACAGCTAGAGAATTCAAGAAAAGTTTTGTCTTGTTTGGAATTCCATGAATAATTTACATTGTAAGAGGGAGAGGCTGCTAATGACTAAAGCTGAGGGGCAAGTCCTCAAGTGTACCAGTGAACAACTGCAGAGCTGGAGCAACTCTGGATGAGCAGTGAAGAAACCTGGGAAACTGTGTCCAGCTATGCAGGGATCTACTGATGAAGAGGACCTAGGGGCTGCAGAAATTGTCCACAGTCAATGCATCCTACCCTTCACTCCAGGTGAAGTGAGCATTCAGTGGTGCTGAGCTCCCATTAACAGTGAGCATCCTGCAGTGCCCACGCAGCTTTTCTGTTATATTTTCTTATGTGTTTAGGTGTAGAAAGTCCTTGTAAACATGCTCAGTTTCCAAGAAAGGACTTTGCAGGGAGCCCTCATGTGGGTTTTGTAAAAACCACCCTTTAAATCCTAGTGGTATTGTGTCTACTCTTACTGAATATAAAAGAGGTTGTCAGAGTCCAAAGGAACCTGTTACTGATTCACATGCAGATTCCAGTTTGTCCTTTCTGTAAATCCTCTGTGATACATGCTCATTTAAGCTTTATAACTTGCATATCACTTATCTTGCCCCAATTCCCTGATCAAATACTATTGCACGTTGAGGTCAATGGAAATTTTAACAGTTAATGGTAAGGTCCCAAGGAGTTCATATTAGACTCTCAGAAGCAGAACTACTTCTGAACACACTGACTTAAGTGTTTTGCTGGTGTTGGCAAAGCCTTGCATGGACAACTAACTTCTCCAGCTGGGTCCAAGGATCAAGCTATATGCTCCAGAAAGCTACGGGGAAGCTGGCTGCAATAATCAAACGTACACACTCAGAGGCAACAAGTACTGTAAGGCTATTTACTACTGATATTCCAGTGTTTCTATTCCTTCCATTTGCTTTTTGTCCTCAAAATACAGCATTTTTTGAAATAATATATCAATCATCTTTCTTATTTTCAGATTTTCATTACGGGTGAAAAAGAAAATCTTCCACTAACCATGACTGTGGTTTTTGCAAGGTAAAAAGTGGTATCACCAGAGGCCGTACCACATTCCTTTGCAGATCTACACTATTGCAACAGCAGAGTGTGTTGAGTAACTAGTTTGTCCGATACCAAGACTGACTCATAAGGGCAAAAAAAGTTGGAAGACAGGTGTATGCTTGCAGTTCTTGTCCCATTTCCTTGATAATTTAGAAATGTGGAAGAAGAAAACATTAACTCGGTGATGTGCAGGCCCCTCTTCTGGAATGGTTTACATTCATGTGTTTGCTTAATGCCGAAAGCAGCAAAGTTCCTTTATTTATTTTTGGTTGCAGAGACCATGTGGACTAGGACTTAAAGGTAAAATATTTTTCCCTTTTCTTTCATCAGTAAATATTTTACACTCTGTGGAGACAGACTTATAGAAGAAGCATGGGGTGACATGAAGAGCTACAGCAAAAGAAATGCTGTGAAGTTGAATAGTGTAGAGATCAAAGTCATACCAGGCAGAAGGGAGAGGCAAGAAATGTGGGTATTCAACACAGGATGACTGTGCTGAGTCTCTCTTACTGAGATGTGACCATGCAAGGGGAAGATGACTGATGCAGGGTTCAGGAGAGAGATTTTCAGGAGGTAGGGTCATCCTGATGGTCCTGTACAAAACACTAGTGAGACCTTACCTAGAGTAATATATAACCATGGCCATCTGCGTTCAGCTAAGGTGAATTTGCACTAGAAGGCGGCAGAGGAGGGCTTCTGGGATGATGACCAGAGTGGAGAGCCTCAGAGGATACCCTAAGGTCAGCAGGGCTATTGAGGAAAAAGAACAAGGCTCCCCCAGAAAGCAGAAGGCTTCCTGGGACAAGAACAGTGAGGTTTGGAGCTGCTTCCTAACTAGAAGAGCGCAGACAAGTCACTGAGCTGGTTTGAAGGTGGGACTTGATGAAGCCACACATCACGGTGTCCTTTCAATTCCATGTCCTACAGGCTTGGTGTCTTTTTACCTCGGATACTCAAAGATTGCACCATGTATTTAAAAAGAAAAGTAAATTTCACGGCCAGATTCGGGCTGCATCTGCATTGAAATTGCTCTGTATTGAGGGGAAACAGGGTACAAAGATGTAGATTTTGGTTTTGCTTTATTCCAGTAAATTCTCTCTCTCACACACATAGTTTCTCTTGTGCCTTCATTCTTGACATTTCTGGGGCCCTCTAGTAGGTGGTCTGGACAGTGTCGTAAGGTACAGCAGCTTCAAGGTAGCAAGCTGCTGAAAGCCAGGAGTTCTGAGGACTATTCTGATAGCTGAGGACATCTCTAGCATAGCAAAACACTAGGTATGCTCCTCTACTGTAAGGTGAAGGGGAGGGGACAGACCAAAACCTGTGCTAGTTTTGGGTTGGTTTGTTTGGGGTTTTTTTACTGCTTTATACTTAATCATATCAAGGAAGGGACAAAAATCAGCTAGTGAGGAAGAGTGGTATTCCTCTCATCAAAGCTGCATGGAATTTACGTTTTTGCTCTAGAATTGCTATGAACTTCCAGGCCTGTGCACTAAGGGTAGACTCGAGAGAAGAGCTCAGTCCACCATCGTTGGTCTAGATTCAAGGGCTCCTACTTTCCTAATCAGAAACAGCTCAGTATTCTCATGCAGATGCGGAGCATGTCTCACATTTCAGAAACTCACTAAGGAGTTACTCAATTATTAATTAAAATCTCATTTGATTATGATTCTATCACATGCTGGAGGAAGCATCCAGTTTCATTGCGAACAGTTAATTTAGACTCTCTGAAGATGTTCTGTCATTTAAAACAAAACCAGCAGTCCAAAGCAAGAAAACTATATCATTATTTATGGCATTACATTACAATTCAGATGGGATTAACTAACTCTGTTTCTAATCTTTTTAACAATATAATATGATGAAACATGCTGGCTGTGTTAATTATTGTTTGTTAAGGCTATTTATGCAGGGTACATCTTCGGCATAGTTCCAGTGAATTTCTGATGCATCTTTGCCTCTGCAGATTTCATTTTTCTCTGCTTTGGCTTAATGTAACTAAAAATGATAATTTTGTGGGTAGTCCCTGCACAGTGAGCCACATGCTCATATTTGTATCAGAAACAGCTCATACCTTCAAGGAATTAGCAACTGAAGTGTGCTAATTTCTATCTGTGGCTGGAATTAGCTACTAGATACCCATTGTATCTGTTTTTTATATAGGCCCACAGAACCACAAGCGTCAAAGGGACATTGCATGAGAATAAAGCGGCCCCCTCAGATCTCGCTTGCTTGATTCCTTATGTGGACTTCATTTGAGTTTCTGCAGTTAGTCAGGAAGCGTTGGATTCTGCTGCTACCCTGCTCCACGCTGCCCCAGCGTACACGGCGCTGTGCTCTCCACGTCTGGCCACAGCATCTTGCTGGCCGCAGTCGTACCACCGAGGGGACCGAAGGAGACTCGGCCGACTTTCAGCCCTTATTGACTCATGGTGCTTCAGAAATTTTACTACCCATGCAGTAAGTGCTAGTAAGTAAACTATGTGGTCTAGCCCCAGTAAGTTTAAATTAACATTTCCACACAATACAAACACTTGCTGCTTTTTATATTTTTGCGGCAAGTGATTTCTATAAACTCTTTGGATGGATGGAAAGTACTTTTGAAAATGTGGAAAACATATAAAACTCCTCCAAATAACCTGCAGATTTTAGCAGCCCACACATGGACCAACTCCATTTCACCGCTGGTGCCCACAATGGAAAGCAGACTGCTGGCCCCGGGCAGCCGGAGTCAAATCCCTCACAACAGTGTCACTATTAAAGCCGGGGAAATCACTCCACAATCACCACAGTCAGAATGAAATCATCAGCCTCGTACCACGACAGTTTCAGCAATGTTATATATTGAAAGCAGAACACAGCTTTTCATTTGGTGAATCCAAATCATTTCATGGTGGTGTTGGGTCGATGGTTGGACTCGATGATCTTAGAGGTCTTTTCCAACCTCAATGATTCTATGATTCTATGATTTTACAGACCCCTAAAAGCTTTTCAATATCTGTGCAGACCTGGGGAGTCGCTTTTAGATTCATTAAACAATAGGCTTAATTTCTTGGTTCACTTTTACAATACCCTTAAAAGCAGCCCATCCTACAGACATCCACAGAAGACCATTTGAGGAAAACCACTCAGCTAGGAGGAAAGATGAGGTGGCGTGTGGGAAGTGCAAAGAAGTGCCTGCTAGTTTGTGTTGATGGAGCAGCACATGCTAGCAGGGATCTGGGGCGCCCAGCCTTATCACGCGTGTACCAGGCTTGCTGCTCCTGCTCCTGGTGGCCTTTTCATCCTGGAAGGCTGCAGGGGGAACATCACCTTTCCCTAGGAGTTATTGGGAGGCTCAGCTGAGGACCAAGTTCCCCTGACCAGCTGAGATCACTTAAGCTTTCTCAGCTTGAACCAGAGACAGCTTCAGAAATGCCCCTCAGGAATGGGAACAGCCCAGGTGCTGGGGAGAAAGCTGCCCAGTAAGTGCAATGCACTCCCTTACAGAGAGCTGCCCCTGGGGCTGACAGGAGAGCAAGGCCCCTCAGGGACCGCCAGAAGGCTTCCTGGAACACGGGCACTCCACCACAGCATTTATTTTGCTGTAAGTGGTCATTGACTCTGCCAGAAACAACCTGTAAACTTTCTTCTTCTTACTAAGGAGCTATATTATGCAGACTCAGATCTGTTACGCTGATCCCTCCAGCAGCGCTGGTGGAACAACTCTTCCTAAAAGCAACCACTCGGCTAACTTCTGTTGCTCGTGCAAAAGCATACATTCAGACAGGGTATTTCATCTCTATTTACATTTCAACTTCTTATTCCTCTTCTTATTGGCTAGCATGTTATTGCCAGTATTTCAAGAAGCTCTATATTCGGTGGTGATGTACCATTTGCAGGCAGAACGGTTCCCCTGGCGGTGCTGTATCAGGGGTTCAGCACGCCAGCACCCCAGCACCCTCTGTGTCAAAGCAGTTTCAGTGAAGCTTTCTCTTTAAGATCTCCTGTCACTTCATGCACCCATGGTCCTTATAACTATTCGTATGTAGTATATCTTGCAGTTCACTGAAATAATATTAAAACTGATTTTTTAATATCAATAAAATTCCTTTAAAGTTTTTGAAGGACTCTGTATTGCCATTCCTGAACTCAGTAATCTCCCAGGACAGATGCTGTGCAGGCAGCCAAAATAAAGCTTTCTTCAAGCTCTTTTACAAAGCACTTGAATGTTGCCATGGAGGGATGCAAACATTTCCTCTTTGGTGTCTCAGATAAGATTGCTGATAAGAAATACCAAAACTGCCTACCCTCATTACATCTGCCCTCTGGGAAATGGGCTGAAACAAACTTATTCCAGAGCAGCCATCAGACTGTAAGTCCTTTCTGTCACTACCAATTATCAATATTGTTTGATTAAACACTATATAGCAAGTTATCCAGGTTTACTAGCACACTTTTCCAAAGTATCTGTGGGTTTGTGTTTTTTTAATTCCAGAGAGTGAATTTTTTGAAACAGTACCAATCTGAATGGAGGGTGGGAGGGGTCTAAATTAGCAATGGGTTTGTGTGCCCATGTGCGGCTTTCCAGGTCAGACACTTCACAACAGTACAGTAACACTAGGAAAGTCCCTGCCTCCACTGAGCAACGTTTTGGGCAGATGAGTAAATTAACATATTCTTTCACGGTGGGGGAAGCAGCTAGAGCGTTTGCCCTAATGAATATTTCTGGCAATTTTACTACGCTAAATTACAGCAAGAAGTTCTCTACAATCTCACATTGCTTCTTCCAGCTCTTCAAAATGCTCACATGTGGCCTCTGTCACTTTTTCTGGCTGTATTAGACCACAGAATTATCATTAGGTTGGGGTACACTTAGGAGGGGATAGAGATATTTTTAATGTAAACAGCCAACTCGCATGCTCTGCAGCAGAACAGTGTATCTACACGTTCCTTCCCCTTAAACTGGTGGTGAGATTTTTCTGCTTAACACCTAACACTGCTAGCATTTGGGGTACGGCTGCAAAAATAGCTCCGTTTCTGGCAGGCTCATTACATCATTCATAGCTGCTGCAGCAAACCTCGGGGCTGCTGTTCTTAATTTGGGCTATAATGCATATCCAGTGCTGGCCCTTTGTAGAGGAAGATGGAAGAGCTATCTTTTCTCTACTTTCATCAGCAAAAAGCAACAGGCAAAGTTTACAGGTTGCCTATGCTGTGCTGAGGAGCCAAAATTACCACGTAATGAGACTGATAAAGGGCAGATAGACTTGTCTGAGGCTGGAGTCCATGCAGCTGAGGAGCTGACAGCATGAAGAGAGACATCTGCCCCTCTGCCCTGGGTCAGTCCCCAGGATGTGCTGGAGCAGTCAGAGTGTGCTCCGTCCGTACCAGACCTTAGCGCAGCGAAGCAGCAGCAAAGGCTCCGGGGTGCCCACGTCCCTACTGAAGGCAGCGCAGCAGCTACCTTTGGACACAGAAACCCACCAAGCAAGGGTCATTCCAGAGCAGTGAGAAAGGGCTAAAGTGACTGGAGTTGAATCTGACCCTGTTCATGGTTTTTTTGTGTTGGACTTTCTGTTCCTAAAGCCCCCCCCTTACTTTCAAAAGGATCTCGCTCTACCAGTTTGATCCCATAGCCTGAGACAGCTGCAGTCAGTGCTCTGCAATCATCTAGATTTGCTTTTCTTCAAAATAGGAAGTGCCCATTGCATTTCCACCCATGAAACTAAAAGCAGAATAGGAAAAACCATACATATGCAAATGGTTATGCATAACTGCCTGAAGTTCTTAAGAGATTGCATGGAAAATAGATGTGGAAATTTCACAGATTTTCAGCATGACTCAGGGGGCATCCAAACAGTAAATGTGACTCATGGACTGCGTAGGCATGTACAGGTATGTGGGTAGGCTTCTGGAAGCCATATGGTTTCCTGCAGGAGCTGAGTATCGGCACAAGCGGTGGTGGTGGGGAGAAGAAATGTGACGT
Source organism: Aptenodytes forsteri (assembly GCF_000699145.1). Taxonomy (NCBI): domain Eukaryota; kingdom Metazoa; phylum Chordata; class Aves; order Sphenisciformes; family Spheniscidae; genus Aptenodytes; species Aptenodytes forsteri. Next base: position 1,248,358 of record NW_008795629.1, read on the forward strand.
TTTATCACATAACAAGCGACTTAAGCACTGCCTGTCCAAGAATTGCTAATGGAGGGGAGCCTGGCAAGGGCTGGCTTCCATCAGCACTGCAGAATAACACGGCTCCTCTAAAGAATGGGATCTATTCACAGGAAACTCTTTAGAGCACAATGAAATTTAAGGGGCGAGGCAACTATATTCCAAAATAATTTGTTTTTGTTGAAACTGGTCTTTGAAGAACTCTCTATAGGAGGCCACAGTCTGGCTGAAATGGGACATCATGTGGGACCCTGGCAATATTTGGGCTTTGTGAAAGCAGCTGGAAGCAATTTCATCTGAACTCTAATAATGTTTAAAAATGAACAGCAAGCTTGGATCCAGAGCAAGACACCTATCCCACAGAGCCAAAGGAGTTGTACCTGCTTAGCCCTGTCTAAATGTGTTATAAGATACTGTAATTAAATATTCAGGTGAACTTCTCCAGTCACAGAACGGGCATGCTGCAGTTGTCAGTTCCTGGCACTGGACAGTGCACAGATCCACCATCCGCTGAGGATGAGGGAAGCCTGAAAAGCTGCTACACCACCAGGGAATTCAATACCTCGCCCCCCACCCCCAAGAACCATGAGAATTTACAAGGTTGTTTTCCCTCAGGGGGAAGAAACAAGGAGGTAAAAGAGAGACATGGATTTTGTGACTTTAGATGAGTAGCATGAACCAGGGCAGACACTATCGGTGAAAGGGGAGCTACACATGATAAATATACACTGGCCCTTCATATTTGACAGCTGCAGCCTGTCATTTATTTCCTGCAAGACAGAAGTAAATCGAAGGAAAAGAGTGGATGTTTTTCCCCCCATTATTCTTCCTACAGCAAGTTCCTCCCCCACTCCAAAGCCCATAAAGAAACTGAAAAGGAGGAGGTAAATAACAGTTACAGGTTATGGGACTCAAACGGAGATTTGTTGTTAAAAGTCAGTATCAATGCAACATAGCATCTGGTGGACATGGTGCATTTGCTCCTGCAGCTTCAGTCTGAAGTCTGACACAAGCAGGAGACAGGTGAGGAAATCAGAATGGATTCGTGTTTCTTTTGTCAGCCTAAGGTACCTGAGGACAGGAGGCTTGCATCCTGCTTTGGGTTTGGATCTCACGGGTGCTGGGTGTCTGGAGATGGGACTGAGCTGATCTCACCCATGCTCACAGCACACCTGATCTGCTGCAGAGCTGGGGTAACGCTTCCTTTGCACAGTGCAGGTGTTACTTGGAGTCCCTCTCCAAAGAAAATTTCCACCAAAAATGGGGACTGTTTTGCCTGAAAGCATCAAAATCCTGGAGAAAGCCTGTGTAGTGGGATGCAAATCTCCTTTTGAGATCTGTACTTAAAGACAGAATTACTCTGGGGCGTTTGACCTAGGGCATGTCCTGTGGTCTGTAGCTTTCACAGTGATGGAAAATCTGTTCTCACCACAGTGGAGACATCCACAGATAGCATAGATAGAGTTACTCTGCTTTTGGGGTAGGTGAGAATTTTGCTGATAAATACTTGTAGATGAGGTAATACCCTTCTGTCAGTGCTGCTTTTACATTATAGCAGATTCAATGAAGGAAAAGAGACAACCATCTTGATCTAACAATACATGAGAAAAACTAGAATGACAGAAATAAAACACTAGTCTCCGAGCTGTCAGAACATCTGTGCTGATATGGGAACAGGCAGGAAGACAGCAGAGGGAGAGCAGGTGACAAAAACAGTGATCAGCCATGAAAGTTTACTTCCAAAAGCCATTTGAAAAGTATGGACACTGAACAGTGAGCCCCATGTTCAGAAGCTGATTAGGGTGCTCATCCACCATCTCCTGTTGGCCTCTACAGGAACAACGTTATCTGCTTTCAAACATATTGATGGTACAATTTTAGCTAGAGTCTTTGGGTGCAGTGCTGCTCCATCCATCTTTTAGTTAGTGGATGTAGAGAATATGGATTAGAGAGTCTCTTTCAGCTCCCTGGACAACTATGACATTTCAACACCTTGAAATCTTGGGACACTTAAGGTAAAAATGGAAATATTTTCTCACCTTCCAGAAATCTGCCAGATCCGCTTGGACAGGACCTGTCTCCCAGCGGTGGGCAGGGAGGGATGAGGGCAGTACTTATCTGCAGGAGTACTTCTGATGTGGGAGAGACACGCTGGAGCTACCCCCACTTCCATGTGCGCAAGCACCCCTTGCCATGGGTACCAAAATGAATGCCCTGCCCCAAAACGGACTGCCTCCTGGCTGCCCTTCTCAGGCACGTCACAGATGTCCTCAGTCATCCACCAGCTGAGCCAGTTTATATCCAGGACACTTCAGGCACACCAGCAAAAATGAAGCAGGCAATTACCAGCAATGTGTGAAGTGAGTACAAACTCCTGTGCAAGGTCCTACATCCAGTTCACTTGTGGCTGAGGCACTTCATGTTTCATTCTTGACTTAGCAAGATCAAGCCTTTACAAATAAATGAAGCACTACTAAATAGACAAGCCCTGTAAGTCTTACGTAGCTTTTAGATGCTAATCTTTCCACAGAATCAATGATTTAATTAATTAATTTTAATTTAGCATAATAAAGATGTCTCTGTAAGAGCTTGAACGTAACTGAACATGAAGTAAACTTAACTTAATTATATCTCACTGATATTGCAATTATCTGCACAAGCAGCTGGCTGGTCAGCTGGGTCCCTGCCATCATCAGAGGGGCAGAGCACCGATCCAGGGATCGCACATTCCCTAAGCAACAAGCCTGACAAGCTCCTTCAACCCAGGGGGTAGAGACCTCCTTGATCCAATGTGGAGCTAATGGAGGGGTTTCACTACAGTGGCATACCCCAGGAAGGGCAGGATTGGAGGGGCAGAAGGGATGTCAAACCTTTTTAAAAGGAAACTCAACACAAGTTTAGGAGGTCCCTGGATGGAGGCTCAGGTCCAGGGTGTATTTCTAGGTGCTCTTTCCATCATGAGGAAAAGTGAGAGAAATGCCAGGTTAGGGTGGAAAGTCAGTGGGCATGCTGGGATCCTCCCTGGGGGATCTGCGGGGAGTTCAGGCTTGCCTGCACCTCGCTGCTACCAGGAGCAGCCCGAGTAGCCACTCATCCTCTGACCGGTGAGGGGAGGTCAGGCTGGCATGGGAGTGGTGGGAGCCAAGTCCACATGCAAAGGTGGCAGGGGCACAGAGCAGGTTTCTGTGGGACTCCATTAACTCTGAGCTATTCCCTTCTGCACTTCCAAGTGGTGAATTCGGCTTGAGGGACAGAGCACTACAGACACCTCGAGCCCTGCTTCTGTACAGAAAAAAGCTGTGAGAGCATGTGAGTGTGTGCAAGGCATTGGCAGCTATGGCTTTCTGCACTGTGAAAAGGATCAGGAGAGCCTGTGATGTGGGCTGAAGATTTCTCTTGCAACCTCTGTGGCAAGTTAATTGTCATTGATTACAAACCCAGTGCAATCTTGTTAATTTGCAACACAGAACAACAACAGCCATTTAAGAGAGCAGCCCTGTATCCAGCTCCTCCAGCACAAAATTCTGACGTTAACAGCATAGTATGAGGCTGTTTAGGAAACAAATAGCACGTAGATCTGTTAAGGGTCAAAGGGATTGAAAAGCAGATAATAGGTACCTGATTAACAACATGAGGTGTTACACTCCATTACCTCTTCTGCGGTGGCAGCCTGCTCTCGTGAAGATCAGGTCTCTGCTGCACTAGAAAATGCAGGCAGAAGAGTCGCTGTACAATGCCTCAGTCTTGTCCTCTCTGCTCTTGTTGGTACCCGCCAGGGAGCCCAGGGGCCAGCTGAAACTCCGGGCTGTCTCACATCTGTATTGCGGGAGCAGTCCAGTCCCTGTACACTGGCATGGCAAGGAGCAGGAAAGAGGCAACCTGAGAGGCAACGTGACTTGACCAAGATCACCCAGCAGACCAGCAGCAGAGCCGCATGTGAGGCTCCATTGAAATGAGTGACCGCGGTCTGGGCATGGTGCCCCGAGCTCGCCATGGGGCAGGGACAGCGCGTTTGTAGCTGGACGCAGAAGTTGCTAGCCTTTCTGCAAAACAGCCCTTCAGGTGACACCCTTCAAAATTCTGACAGAACAAGAGAAAGCTGCAATTCCTCACGTAGAGCCTCTGTCGGCCCTGTCAGAAGGAGACAGAAGGAAAATGGGATGAGGCCAAGCTCCACCAAAGAAAGAGGCAGGAGACATACGTTGTCTGTGCCCGGTACCCTGGACATATGCTCAGGCAAGTTCTATGGGACACTCTTTCACATCATCTCATGAATAAAGTAATTTCCTATTGCTAAGAGAACCACCACATCTGTACATGGTGCTTGACTTAATTTTTTATTCTAACACAGCAGCAAATAATTGCTTAATATAACACATATTCAAAAGTGGGGTTTGTAATAAATCTGTGTTTTATATTGTTTTCCTTCATTCAAATGTCATGATGTTGCATACGCAGCTCTGCAGTGTGCCTGCCTTCTCGCTAAGCTTATATTGCCCCTTCCCAGAGGAATGGGAGCAAGAGCAGCTCTATTGAGCTGCAGATTTCTTTGTGGCTGTCCCTGATGGATGATGGTGACATAAGCTGGCTGTCTTGGGGATTTCACGTAAGCTGAAGCTTGGAAGGCTGAGCTAAATAGAAGAAGCGTCAAAGCACACCCAGGAGCCCAAAATAGGAAGGAGAAGGAGGCGCATGGACTGAAGTGGCTCAGAAGCACTAGATCTGGACAGCAGATTAAATATAAATTGCTGTGAATGTGGGGTTAGTTTAAACCAGCTCCAGCAAGACAGGGATGAGATGTCCTGCGGCATTCCGCAGGCACAGAGTGCTCTTAAGTAAAAATTCTCCTTGCAACCAAAGCAAGAAATCCCAAACCAAAACCTAGTTTGGTTAAAAGCTATCAGTACCAAAAATATTTTTTGGGCAAGTAGAAAAGGTAACTTTTGAAGCAGCAAAACACAGGTGGCAGGAATCAGAAAGGAAAGAGAAGAGACTTGAGTATGCAGGGTCCCGATGCAGTCTGAAAGCACTGGTTATTACCTTCTACTCTATCAAAGGGATCTGGAGTGACATCCAGATCCAAACAAGGCTTGCGCAGACCATTTGGGAAATAAAGTACAGTTTAAGTCTCAGTTACAGTCATGCTATCATTACTGCAACCGGGAGTGAAGGTGTGCGGCTGCAGAGCCTCCTTTAGGGAGGGGTCGCCAGCCTGTGCAAGGAGAGGCAGACAGACTATTTACAAATCTTTTTTTCTTATACACTCCTCAGAACACCTTTGGCCACTTCCCCCTTTCATGTGGCCAGGTAACAATGCAAACAACCAACCTACTGACTACGCCTTCTAGGTGGCATTCAGAAAAATCACGGAAAAATAAAAACGCCTGTATATGAAAATTCAAGCTTTGACTTGCTAATATATCCTCACATAGCATGAAGCTAGGGCAACTGCATACAGGGGTGTTTTATGGATGGGTGTGAAGAGGGCAGAGATGTAATCACCAAACGGCAGTTGTCACATTCAGGGATGACTGGCTGGTTTCAGGAAGAGGATGTGCTCATCTTCCCTGACGAGCTGTATGCGAACAGCGATGAGAAATGCTGTCACTTCATTGCTAAATCCAAAACAACACATTCACCTTTAATCTACTGCATTTTAAAAAGCATTAGTCAGACTAGGCACATGACGCTGGTTATCCCAGAAGGAACAGTAAGTAAAGCTTAGAGTCTCTCTCCTAAGCAGTTTATAGGCTATACGTTATGCTCGAGTGCCTCCTCTAAGTAAAAACCCGCAAAATCCTTCATCTCTGACACCTTTGGGAGCAACAGAACTGATAACCAGCTGCGCAAGAAGCTGACGCAAGTTGCAAGGTCAGCACCCAGCACAGAGGTACCAGGGTGTCCCCATGAAGCAGAGCAAATATCCCTGCAGGACCTAAGCAGTTTATAGGCTATATGTTATGCTCGAGTGCCTCCTCTAAGTAAAAACCCGCAAAATCCTTCATCTCTGACACCTTTGGGAGCAACAGAACTGATAACCAGCTGCGCAAGAAGCTGACGCAAGTTGCAAGGTCAGCACCCAGCACAGAGGTACCAGGGTGTCCCCATGAAGCAGAGCAAATATCCCTGCAGGACGGTCCCACCACCAGCACAGGCACCAAGGCACTTCAACGTCTTCCTTGCTGCCTCCGTTTCTACATCAGCACGCGATACCTTCCAGGCCTCCAGGACTATAGTCTGTCCCTATTCTATGTACCACAGTCACTCTGGACTTTGTGGTTCAATGTCCCTGAGATCAAGGGAATTTATATCTGGATGAGATCCTATGTAACTAGGCAGAAATACAGGGTCATGAAAGCATGGTAGGGAAAATAATCCTAGTAGGAACTGTGGGAGCACTCTCAGCAAGGAACCGGTTCCTGCCTGGTGCCTCTGTTGGGGATGGCTGGACACAATTCCCTTTGCAGATCAGCATTATTCATATGTAAATCAAAAGCTGGTTCAAAGGCTTCTGTTGAATTCTTGATTCCCCCTGACTCTGGCTTTCAGTTTTCCCCCTTTATGCCAACAGCTTAGTCTTTTAAATCGCTGGAAACATCTCAATTATATAATTAACCAGAATGTGAATATCTGCAAACTGCAATGAGGGAAGGCTTTGGCTGCCCAAGCTTGAGGGCATGGTGGAAGCTTGTATGCTATGACTTTTTAGCTAAAGCTGATAGATTGGAAGCTAAAACCAGCTGTGGTCCTCTCTGCCAGTCCCTCCAAGGGCACAGCAGCCACAAACGTTGCACTGTGCCCACATAGTCACATGCACCCCATGGGTATGTGGGGAGGTTTGAATGCCTTCTGTTAAGGGAAGGAATTGCACAGGAGGTGGGTTTTGCATCCTTAGAGGCAACTTGGCAAGCCCCAAAAATGCTTTGTTCCCAGGGCTGGGCTTTGCAGGAGTGCCCCATCACCTGATCTGCGTGAATAAGCCTTTTCCTATTTAAGCTTCACTCTCAGCTGATGGACCATGAACTGCTGAACCCTAAATGAAAGGGCAGGGCTAATGGAGGCAGAAGAGTGAAGGAGTTAAGCAGTCACCAGCCAAGGGCAGTGAACAGGAGAGCAGGGATTTATCTGCCTGGGAAGCAGAGACAAAGATGAGGACAGTTACGAAGGCAGCGTGAAGGGAATGCAAAGAAGCGCAGAGACAGGAGACTGCAGTGGCACAAGATATACGTAACCCTTGAGAGGGACACGTGGTGATGGTTGTTCCAGCATATAGTGCCAGTGACAGAGCTTGTGAAAAGGGAATGGATAAAAATAAGTTATTATTAACTGAGCACATATTAATTTAGACCAAACCTCTAAGAAACATAGGTCTGATTCCAAATTCCCAATTCCAAAAGGCAAATTGATCAGCTCTAGGAAATGAGAAATCAGCTAGGCTGAGGAATTCAAGGACCAAAAAGCAGAAGCAAAGCTCTTAAACTGCTCTGGGACTTGTATCTCATGCAAAAGGGGTAAGGTCTGGAGCAGTACTGCAAGCCCAAGTCTCCGCTCCACCACCTTAGAAGAGTAGTTGGAGCACGCAGAGACTTGCGGTGGAATGGAATAGGGAATAAAAGCAAAGGTACCAATACATGGCAGGTCCAAAACATTTGGTTATCACCTCTGGCAATCCTCAGACCAAACGACACCTCACATGAGGTATTAAACAAACAGAAGTTTAGTCAGCTGTATGAGGAAAAGTAGATCAAAGAAAGGAGAAGGGATGGTCTTTTTACAGAGAAAATGGGGTAAATACTAATCTCAGGGTGGCCCCAAGCTAAGTCAAGTCTATGCCTTACTTTTCAATAGGAAAACAATAATGTTGAATATGAGGTAAAAGGCAAGATGGATAATAGGATAAATATGATAAATACTGTAATTGACCATTTTTTCAGCCCAGAGATGGGGAAAAAAGCACAATTTCACATACTCAGCTGGAGTGGACCGACACAGAAATAGCAGTATTTGAGCAAGTGTTGGACATTACCATATGACTAGGGAAAAGGAAAATAATATTGATACTTAAGAAGGGAGAAGTGATGAGGACAGCTCGAGGCCCAGTAGTCTAACTGCAGTAGAAAGCTAGGTCTTAAATTTTGAAAGAGTACAAGATAATGAAAAATACAGTAACATTAAACGTGGACTCTGCAAAGAGAAATTCTGTCAGACTTTGTTCTTACTTCCTTTGAAAGCCAAAGGAAGCCCCTTAGAGCTTATCCCTTTGGACTTCAGAGAGGCAGCTGACATGACATCAAAGGGAGATTAGCAAACTGAAGATGCTTCTGCTAAAAGACAAGACACAAAGTAGGAAGGAACTGGCTACAAGGGAGGCAATGAAAAACAGCATTGACAGAGGCAGGATGAGCCTGAAGAGGAATTATTACCACAGGTCCTTAAGGGTCTGCCATTGAGTTTGATATTTCGACTGTGTCTCTGGCACAAGAAGTGAAGTGTGCTCTTGCTGTCTACGTTCAAGAGAGCTGGATTAATTTCAACAGACACGAAAGAAGGTACCACCAGGAAACCAGCCTGCTTCAGCAAGGACTAAATGGCTGGATAGTTCAAGCTGCAAAAGAAAAACAGAGGAGATCTCGTTCCTCTCTAAAACAGACCAGAAGACAAGCACAAGAGAGGAAACAGCTATTTCAGCCACCGACAGCAGTGGTGCAGGCTGGACAGAGTACACTGGCGTGCACCAGCAGCCCTCTCACCACCGGGGCAGCGAGGGTGAGATGCCAAACTCATTTCCAGATCAAAAAGGATTCATTTGTGAAGAGCAGCAGACAGGACAGGGTAGTGGGTGCAGTTCTGTGGAGGCACCCACGCTAGCAAAGTCATCCCATTCCCTAGAAACACGCCACTCCTCTCTCTTGCTGCCTGCTTCTTTCCACCCGCGTTCGGGCAGGGTTTCACTTCAAACTGTGCCAAGGCGCTGTGCAAATTGGCCAGGGAGTACTTGCACAGCCATGGTACCTGCAGCACTGCCAGGGAGAAGCTGGGAGCTTGGCAGAGGTTCTCCACCGCCCGGTGCTGCCGGGACAGACCCCTTGGTGACAGGGGGTGCCCCCGGAGCGGCTGATCCCAAGTAATTCGGGAGCATTTCTAGCAGCATTACTCATCACCCTTGTCCTGACACATTCTGGGCCGTCTAGCCAAGTTAATGACACAGACGTTGCTTCACGGTGGTCAAATCTCCTGGCTCATAAAATAGTAGCTTGAGTTTCCTGCCTTTCATAAAAGTCAGGAGCCCTTCAGTATCCAGCTCATTCATGGAAGATAAAAATCTCTTGGCAGAGGCTCTTTCCTCATTTGCAGGTTAATTTCATTGTTCAGGCTCTGCAGAGCACTTAATACATCCCTCCCCTGTTAATCTCCAGCAGAGTTTTTGACTGATGTGGCTGGGTATCAGCCAGGCACCACCAGTTAAGGTGCAGGGGAGGTTCTTTACCAGTGGGTTCGTTTTCTCTCCCATCTCCACAACCAGCAACACGCTATGGGATTGCACAAACCCAGCCTGTCATGCTGCCCCTTGCATCTCTAATCTGCCTCATCTACCACTGAAGACATGTCCAGTGTCTTGCAGCACCAAGGAAGTTAATGACTTGTTCACCGGGGTGGGAAACAGCAAAGGGACCCAAAGGTGTAATGGCAGGGTGCAGGAGACGGCAATGGCCATGTATCAGGGAAATGCTCCCAGAAACAACACGCACCTGTTAAGCACTAAAAGTGCCTGAGCCTTCTGATTTTCCTTAGGGACTGCGCACAGCAATGGTTTGAGCCAGCCAGCATCAGGTGTGTCCTTCTGTTCTGCAAGATAAAGGCACCACTCCAGTGAAGTCAGTACAGTTCAAAGAAATTAAGCAGCACAATTTTAATTAAAATTATAAACTAATGAACCAGGTTCCCAAGGGACATGGTAAAATATCCATCGCTGAGCTTTCACAGCGAGGCTAATTGCATAGCCAGAAAATTAACAATCCTTGGTCTGGAACAAGCGTGGGAACTGTGCAGAGATCTCTGCATCTCCTTCAGAAACCAAACTTCCACACATCTGTGCCCACCTAGTCCTTCCCTCATGGCTTGCTGTGGGTATTTACCAGTTGCTTCCCATCGCTATTTAACTAATGTGGTCATACAGACTGTCCAGTCCTCATCCTAAAGCTATATCCCCTTTGTAGCCATCTTATCTCCGTGAATCTGCAGAGCTCATTTAAACCTTCTGCTGCCTGCTAGTGGTGTAGTGTTTCGTGTCAGGCTAGTAACTGAAAAGCCTTTTACTGTCATCATTTAGCCTTACGTAGAAGCGGTCAGTCATGGATGTGCCTTTGTAATTCAGAATTACAGAACTGAGCCTAAAAAGCACAGTCCTACAAAGGACATTAATATGCAGAAAGGGGTTTGATCTAAATGGGGCCATTTTGTGTGCCCCCACATGGTCCTGCATCTGTCCCTGCAGTGCCACAGCAATGGTGAGAACAGGAGCATCGCCTTTGTTTTTTGCTCCACCAGCACTAGTACTTTTAGAGGCTGAACGTTATAACGCAGTGCTAAATAATAACAATAATTAAAAAAAAATCATCACCTCTGCTCTATTAGGCAGCTACAGGGACACCTAGCACTGCTCAACCAGTTTGTTTTTTGTCAAGACAGCACAGGGCTCTTGCAGTGCTCCTGCAGCTGTGAGCTGGCAGTGTCCGAAGCTCAGCAACCTCTCCACAAAGCCTCGGTAATAATACTGGCACCGCTGCCACGCTCAGGAAGGAGACCTGAGCTTTCTTCAGCCTTTGCTGGTGTTGCCCACACCAGGTCTCTTCAGTTCTCTGTTGCACAGGGCAGAAATGGAGAGGCTGCGTTCGGTTTATGAAGCTGATGAGGGATTATCTACAGGGTCCGAGCAGCAGGTCATTTTGCTGTTGCAAGGGGGCAGCTCTGGTCACCAGGCTGCGTGTACCTGTAGGACTTGACCCCCAGTTATTCCCCGCCTTCAAGCTCTTCAGTCCAAGGATCAGTCCCAAGCTGTGTCCCCCAAGGTCCCCCACATCTGCCAGAGCTGGCTATGCCTGGGATACCACACATAGCTTTAGCTCTCCCAGACAAAAAGAAGAATGAAGTCACACTGAAATACACAAATTCTGCTCCCCATCTATAAACCCAGTGGTCTGGGACAAGTTTTCCACCTCCTGAGCCCTGTCTCATGGTAATGCCCCAGTTCCTGCTGGTTAATGGCCTCCATCCCTCACAGTCACAGTGAAGTTGCCAAACAGCTGGGGAAACAACAATTTTGGAAAGGATGCAGCGGTGATCAGAAGAACATGAGCTTCCACTGTGACACTACATCCAGACTTGACAAAGCACTAGCTAGACAGCTAGGGAAATATCAGAGCAGAGACACTGCTGTCCCAGCCATTGCTACAGAGCAGCACCCACCCTTCAGGAGGACTCCTTGAATGCAGCGATGAGCTCAGGAGTGCCAAAAGGCTTCATCTGGGAAAAATAACACAAGGCAACTCAGCAGTTATCACCTCTCTGCATTTCTGTAACATACTTGTTGCAACCTGTCACGGGACAAGGGATGGAGGGTCCCATCCACCCCAGCTGGGCTCCCTGAGGACAGGACATGTGGGGGGGTGGGATGAGCCTTACTGCAGCAACAGCAAGTGCCAGAAACCAAAGCTAGCTGTTCCCTCCCCCCCAAACAGGCCTGAACCTTTCTCGCAGAAGGCTAGGGTAGGGGAAAAAGGGAAATCGCAGCTTTGTTTCTAAACTGATGACAAGTTTTCTTTCACTTAGAGCAACACTTACATAAACACTTCTTGGAAGAAGCGTTTGCTTCTTTTTTCAGGAGCCAGTAGGCAGATGCACAATGCAGCATTTGGGGCAGAGCAAGGGTTTGTCCAGGGTAATCATCTTCCCCTGCAAGTACTGAAGCATTTTTCTGTTCTGCTGCCCATTAATTCCTTGCATCGCTTGTCTCACTCAGCAGGAATGACCTGAGGCACAGGCCCTCTGGAAACATCTGGGTAACAAACTGATATGTTTGTCCTTTTTGGTAAAGGAACAATCTTGCAAAAGAATAAAAACCCACTTTATAGAGAAGTTTAGTTTTATGTTTACATCTCCTCTAGTAATTGTATTCACAGAGTTGCATATTTCATCAAGGCATCTTTGTTCTTTTATTTCCCTTCTTGTGCATTTACTCCAACAACGGTTATCGCTCACTGCAGTGCCACCTGAATTAACATAAAAATATTTGTACAATGTCAAACTACTAAGTCTCCTGGAGAACCAGAAAAATATTCAAATAGGTGATTTCATCAAGTGACCTAGTGAGAAGTTTTTGTGATGTGGAAAGTTATTAAAAACAAGTTTTCATATGTAAATTTACATTAATAACTTCAAGCCCTAGCCCCAAATCTCATTTTTATTTTTGTGTGAAGAAGCAATTCCTTGGCAAAATCAGTGTGACTTGACTCTGGTCTGTAGTACACACGAGAAAGTAAGAGGTAGAGAAACAGCTTTGATTTGAATCACCAAAAGCTTCCTGATTTACTTCTTACTAGAAACACAAATGAAAAATGAGGACCTCATGAATGCATGCAATAGCTTTTCTATCAGTTGACTTTAAAAAACAGAACAGAATCATACTGGTTCACAGTGGAAAAAATGTTAAAAGTAGCATCTTGAAAGTCTACTTCCTTAAGTACCTGATAATAATACCTGAAACATGAGGGCCAGTGTCCCAGCCATAAAAAAAACCCAAGCCCCAAACCCCCATAAAGCTATTAAAGTTAACAGGAGCTGAGGGGTTTATCACCTCTGAAGAGGGATGCTTTTAGAGACCGAGTGGGTGTACAAAGCCAGCTTGGGACCCAGATCAGGAGACTGCGAAATTGGCACAGTCTCCAAACACACAAATTTGAGTCAAGACCTGGCTTCACTCCATAGTCCAGGCTAATCTAGTCTTTTTTTTCCACACCTAAACATCATCCCTACATCCAAACACAGTTCTTTGGGGCCAACAGCAGCAGTACAGATTGTACACCTGGATTCCTATAGCAATATCATTTATTGCCTGTCTGCTTGCCACCTCAGTCCCCTTTCCATCTGATTTTCAGGCTAGAGGAGTTTCTCCTAAAGCTAGAGTATCTGTGAACAAGGGTGTCCTTTAGTGGAAACCCAGAAACAGACCTCTTCTCTGGAAGCAAAAAGGTAGACATAGCTGTTCCAACAAAGTGCCCTGGTACGGGACCATCAGCATCTTGCTCTTGGAATTTGGTCTGACCATCCTGTATCTTACGACTGTTTTGCAGGTGACATGCATTTTCTGAATTGCTGTAGGTAATAAATAAAACATGCTTACTTAGCTGTTCCAAGCACAGAAAGTAGCTGCAGAATGATCTGTTAGAAATGTTCTTCTCTGACATGGCTTTTTCATGGAAAGTGTCTTTACATAATCCACAGTAAGGGCTTTTTCCGATTTACCTGGTTTGTCCAAGCCATGGCCTATAGTATAGCTCCCTGGTTGAAAAATAAGGTCAGCAAAAATTCACATACACAAAAAGTATATTAATTTTATTCATGTTTAAATGTGTTTGCTGCTGTACCCGTGCATATTTGTGCAGAGATACCAACATACTCCTCCAGGTAATGATACACAGAAGAGCAATGCACTGGGGTGTTTTAAAGAAGTTTCACAAAAATAAGTCTTTACTGGAAGTCAGGAGGATTCTCCAGGATTAGGTTTGAAATACCAACACACTCCTCCAGGTAATGATACACAAGAGCAATGCACTGGGGTGTTTTAAAGTTTCACAAAAAATAAGTCTTTACTGGAAGTCAGGAGGATTCTCCAGGATTAGGTTTGAACAGAATCCACAAAATAAGGCTTTCTCCTGGGCTGCTAGTCAATTAACTTTATTTTTTGCAAGTTTTGCCTGTCTAAGGCAACACAGCTGTGCTGCCTGCAGAACACACTCCGCAGTGCCCTGGGCACAGCAGTGATTGCTGTGCTGATGGATGGACAAATCTTGCAGGTTGTCAATGCCTGTGGTCATGCAGCAGGTCGGGACAGCTGCTGGGTTATGGGCTGCTCTCCCTGGGTGCCCAGCACGACGGGGCTGCTTCCATCGGCTGCGGCAGGAGAGCGATGTCAGAGAATATTTTGAGCCTGGCACCATGAATGGAGGTAATAACTAGTATCATCACGCAGGAGATAGAAGTAGGTGGAAAGAGAAGCTTTGTGTGGGTGGAGAGAGAAAAAGAGGCAGATTAAGGAGACAAGGATCAGAATTTGCAAATCATGCAAAACCAGTTCTCTGTCAGGCAAGGAATAATTAACTTGCTCTTTTTTTCTAGACAAGCAGCACTGGTGTTGATTTAGAAACTCCCTTTCTGACACCAGGTGAAACTGGACACCCTTGAGGATGTTTTGCTTTGGATTTTCAGTGGTTTTAGTGCATAGTTTTGCCATTCACTGCATATTAATACAGCACTACAGATGGATAGTGGATGCTACCCTCCATTGCATATCCAAACCTGCTGGCAAAGACACAGGACCTTGGTGAGGGTCAGTGCCTGGGGAAACAGTTCAAGACAGTTCTAGTGATAAACATCAGCTCCAATGCCAGCCAGGGGCATTCTCTTGTGAATTTAAACAAAAGGGGGAGTACTCCCTAGAAAATTTTTTTGTATCAAGATGTAGTGGAATTCCTGTTACTTTATTCATTCCTTGGAGTTTTCTTCCACATAAGGCTTTTGCATTATTACACCCATGCAACTTTGAGGATGGGATCCAGGAACCTGACACGCTGGAGGGAGTATCAGGAGCAAATAGCTGCCATAATAAAGCAGGAACAAAACCAGCCTGCTGGCAGGTGAGCTTCCCCTTCCTGGATCAATACAGGCCTGTCATTTCTGCATTACTGCCTAGTTTTTTTGCCTTGTTGGAATGAGACATTTTCTGAAGATACAGTTACATCCCACATATTAAGAAAATTGCCAGTGCAGGCTGTAGCGTTATGCAAACCATACCTGCTCTTGGCCATCATCTGGCCATGACCAGGCTGCGTTCATCTGTTTTCTGCTGGCTACGGTACTGAGCGTAGTTAGTTCTGTTCATCAAGTTGTAAAATAAAAGCTCAGTATTAAAAACGAGAACCTGACCTACTCCTTACAAGCATGATACACATGGCCAGCCTCAGGTCTGAGCACACACTGCTGTTGCTGCCACGTGCAAACCCATCTTTCCCAGGCACTGCGCCTGTTCCCAGACCAGCACAACAAGAAAGCAGCAGCTGTTTGCTCCTTATACCTTTGACACAAGAATCCCAGTTTCTGTTGTGCTTATTTTCAGGACACATGTGGGAAGTAGGTAAGTGTCCCAGGCATAGAGGCACAAAAAGTATTAGAGGGCTTCACTACCTGACCTCTGCAGAAGTCAACCAAAAACAAAACCCAGGAGCCTTTTACATTTTGTCCTGTGTGCTAAGAGCAGAGGTGGAAAGACTCATTGCATGTTTTCACACGTCAGGACAGAATCATCCTGCATTTAGAAAAAAACAGACATTCAAAGCCTGCTGTTTTGAGAAAGAAATTGTTCCACTCAGGGAAAAAAAAGACACAGGCATCTATTATTCTGTCTGTCATTCAAAGCCTGCTGTTTTGAGAGAAAGAAATTTCCACTCAGGGAAAAAAAGACACAGGCAGCTATTATTCTGTCTGTACAAGGCTTATTTAATAACCCGGTGTCTGCAAACCATAACTTGAAAATTTCCCCTGTCGTACAATGTGCCAGACCACAGCTGCATAAAATAGAGAAAACCCATTATAAGTGACCAGAGCCATTGGAAAACTGTGGAAATATTGCCTCAAGCTGCAAGGCCCTTTCCTGTGGAAAGAATATTTTGCAATTGTCTATTAATACTGTTCCTTGCTGACAACTAGCACTCATACATTCTGGGTTTCATCAAAAAGGCTTACATATAGGCCGTTCAAAACCCTGAATGCAAATAGAGCAAATTTTCTTCCTCTTTATTCCAATTTATTCATTTCCCCCCTCCTCTCCTACCTCACACATCAGACATTGAAGAGAGTAACTCAAAAGCATGGAAATAATGAATGCGCAGGAACTGGATGCCACACGGCACAGAGGCACCATCACTGGATTCTCCATGTAATAAGGGACATTTCTGGACTAGCACAAGTAAGGAGATGCCAGAGGAATGCTTTAAAACAATTTTGTCACTATTACATCAATACTTAGTATTATTCTTTAAGCAAAGCAGCACTCCACATAATCAGTTTTTTGCAATACCTTCTAAGACACCAAGTGAATGAGCAGAAATCGGTGACTGTCTGAATATCACAGCTGCAAAATTCTATAAAAACCTGTAAAGTTTCAGACCACAGGCAATGCTCCACTCCCCCTCCCTCCCCCAGGCTGCTCCCTTCAGGGTTCTAACTCAGCATCCCCTCCAGTGAAAACTGCCCCTCTCCTGCCTCACAGCCCCATCTGTAATGAATTGTCACTCCCCAGGTCTCTGCTCTGTTTGTGCGCTGATGTTCATCAGCACACATTGCTTTTGGATGAGAACGAGCCAAGGCCTTTGAGCTGAATAATTCACATGCTGATTTTTTGCAATATTTTTTTCTGAGCAATGTACAACTGCAAGCTAACAGATCTGCAGAAGCGTGGAAGCAATTAAACCCAGGGTTTAGGGTAAACTCAAAGCTGATAAAGGGGCCAGTTAAAGATTTAATATGGACAAAGGTTCTTCTAAAGTTTAAGGATGCTGGTTTGGGCCCCTCCATAGCATCTGGGAGAACACAAGCTCAGCTTGCCTATTACACCATCATCAGCTTTGTCAGACAGTCCTCGCTTTTCCACTCACTGGAGAGTTAATAACCTTCTCTAGGTTCAAACAGCCACAGACCCTGCCAAGAAATTCTCCACGGAGCTGCAATTATATTGTTAACTTTTCCTGCCAAAAACGAGTTCGCCAGCAGTCCCCTTGCTGGGGCCCATCAGAAGGAGCGACACTCGCTCAAAGGGGTGTAAGCCAGAAGGGTGACAAAAAACTCAACCCCAGACTGTGAGCCCTCAAATGGAAGCGAGTAAAGACGACTCAATGTACACAACTGGTAGAGCCACTTGCAGCCCCTTTGGCACCCCACATCCACAGGACAGCCCCCATTCCTGTTTTCTGGTTGCACACCTGCCAGCAAGTGTGCTGAGGAGCTCAGACATACATAGTGCATAATTGCCTCGTGGTGCATAATCCCCCCCTTCAGCTTGACTGCAATCAGAATAGATGTAGTTTGCCCTTGTGTTCCTAACTTATAAAGCATGGAAGATATGAGCACTAATGGTTTTAATGGGGAGGTTTACAGCAGCAGATTATAGTAGCCAATATAGGGAAGACTCTGGTCTCACAACTGGACTAAGATAAGCAGAAGTTTTGGGGAATGACCAAAGAGAAGAGAATTACCAAGGGTTTAAAAGGGAAGCATTATTTCTGGAGCATGTCCTAGCCACTGTTTCCGTGTGCTTTGCTTGTCAGCTTGGAGCAGGATTAAAGCACCAGAGTGGGGAAAAAGCAGCAGGGGACAGGAGCTAATGAGGGTCTAATTCACTGAGCTGGGAGGTGATGGGCAACCTGGAAATAACAAGGCATTTTGAAGGGTGAGAGCTGTAGCAAAGCCAAAACAGTGTCAGGAAACACAGGGGTCTTCACCAGGGCAGTGAAAACAGCAAAACCAAAAGTTGTGCAGAAGGCAACACCTGTGCCATCTCATGGTGGTTGCACAATGAGCCACCCACTACAATATAGCCCCCCCCAGGCAGCTCTCATGCTGCCATCAGGGACAGGTTCTCCTGCCTGCAGGGCAGGATCTACAGCAATGCAGGAGTGCAGAGGCAAAGATGAAAAGGCATTTGACAGTCAACAAAATCTGAGCAAAGTTCCCATTTTCACAAGTCTATTGCAGAAATACAGTGTAGATTTGCAGATTTCTTCAATTTGTCATTATTTTCAACCCCCGTTCTGTCCTCCAGCATGCTTGTGTCAGCCTAGCATGCTCCACACCATCCCCTGTGAGCCAGACTTCTGATGGAGCCACAGTGGAGAACCAGACCTGGGGCAGTCCTCCCCACTTGCTGGTACAGAGCAGCGCTTCACACCTGGGCAGCAGGAGCATTTGCAACATCTCAAAGCTTTCAAACACTTCAGCAAAAAACAGCTTTATACCACTCATCAGAAACTGAAGCACAAGTCCGCATAGTGCTGAGAAATCAAAGAGAAGACAGAGATCTTGATGAAGGGGGTTAAAAAAGGGAACCTTAACTAGTGTGGGCTGCCAAGGGGTGAGCTCCCGCCCCAGGTCAGGAGCTGCAGGACCAGCCTGGCTGCTACCCAGCAATACACTGTATCACAGCCCAGACCCCTTCCAACATCTCCTACCTATCTCCTCCTAGCAAACATCCACCCAGACCTGCCCATATTCAGCTAATTCACAGGTCACAGGCAACCCATGCCCCAAGCCAGCTCCAGCACAGAGCAGGGTCACCTGTGTCCTGCCACATCCTACTTCCCAGGACAAGAGGGGAGCCTCTTGCTTTCTCAGGCAAGGCAGGCTTTTGGCAGAGCAACAGGAGCAGGGAAAAGTCAGAGTAACACAGACACGAGGAAACATCTTACACAGCAGAATTGCAGGCGGCTCCAGACCACAGGAGCAGTTCGCAGCACTGACAGCAGCCAAGCAGCTCTGTGCTGCGCAGCCCAGAGAAAACTGAACCCAAAATAAAGAGGAAAACAGACTTCCTGGTAGCACAAGAAAAATCCACTTCCAGCTAGTGGGGGAGGGAGCCCTGCAAAGCCACACAGCCCAGGGCCAGATGGAGAGGTGGAGCAGTGGGCAGTGCCGGGCTTGCAGAGAGAGTTAATCAGTAAATAACACCAGGATTTTTGGCTGTGCAAACAAACGAGAGCAAGGAAAGAAGTGGGGCTGCGGCACACTGACGCTGGGGCAGAAGTAGAGGTCTTCCAGGTCCACAAGAAGGAAACAGTTTAATTCCTTTTCTCTAGAACAATGGTGGGTGTGGGAAAAAGCACAGGCTGCTGGGAATGAACAGTTAAGCAAGGAAATAACCACATTGGAGGCAAAAAGAAAATTCTGAAGCGCAGCATGCGAGACCAGGGGAGGCCAGGCAACAACCATCCTGGAGAGCTGGAAGCCAGCACATTGAATCACGAGTCTGACAGCAAGGATTTCCAGCAGAGCCATGAACTCGCATGGTGTCAGATGGCTAGGAGAACAGTTTTCCAGGCTGAACACAGGTAGATTCAGCTTGAAAGCCGAGGCTATGGGGGATGAGTGGCTTCCAACAAAAGGTTCACATTACCCTGAAGTTTTCAAGATTTGGGGCTATATGGCTGGGGATGAGGGTCTTGTTTTCTACCTCCCTAACACCCCTGGTCCTCAGCAGGAAGGAAGCAGAGCTGTCACATAGGCAGCACCCAGCACAGGGCAGGATGAGACCCAGCTGGTCCAGGGAGGTGGAGAGGAGGCTCAGGCAAGGGGGATACCCCTGGCACTACAATACATCTCTGCCCACAAACTCCAGCTTTGCATACTGCAAAGACGCCTGTGTAACGGTGCTGCCCGCCGGCTGTGGGGGAGCTGTATACCCCGTGCTTCGCTCTCCGGGAGGCAGAGGGGCTTTGCCAGCACTGCTGTGCTCTGGTCCCTTCAGTCCTCTCCAGAGAGGGGCAGCCCTTTCCTGGCAAGGGGCTGAACCCATCAGGCTGAGAAAGTTTTTGGAGCGCAACATGGGACACGCAGAGAGTCAGAGATGCAGCAAGCATCTCCAGGCTCATGGCACGGCTTGGGAGACCCCGAGAAAGCAGAAAACACCCACAGCACAAAACAGACCCAAACCCAGCCCCAGAGATGGGGCAAGAGAGAGACTTCCTAGAGACCCAAAGGACTCATTTCAGAGTTTCTTGCAACTCAGGAGATGCTGAAATCTGCTGAAGTAGAAAGCAAGACTGGACTTAAACACCTTCTATCACACCCAGAACACAGCAAGAAGAGGTAAATCAAATGACAAGGTCTAAAACCAATTCACTCACACAGGAGATCTGTATTTGCACTGTTCAAAGGGCAACCTTGCTCTAGTTACAGCAAAGCGCTGTTTTAGTGGTCAGAAACCTTTTGCTGTCTCCCAGTTAGACAAAGATGGGGCAGCAGTTCCACCTCCAGCTGTTGCAGAGCCCTCTCCCACCTCTCACAGTACTTATAGCACTGCACAATGCTGCTGTCACCCCATCATGTACTCACCCAGACAGCAAACTGGTGGCCCAGATGAGCCCCAACCAATCTCAGACCTTCACTTATAAAAACAAGCCTGAGAGCAGAGGTGGTTATATACTAGTGGGTACCTGAGCAGCTGGGATTGAGAGGGGCTGTCTAGGCTGGTGTTGCCACAGGAACAAATTGATATCATCTGGCCACAATTAAAACTCAGGCTGTGATACTTTTTTTTCTAAAACAAGGTTTCTATCCATCAGAGCTGTGGGTGTCTGCAGCAGCTTCCATATAGGAATAGTGCAGGCCAAGCCCCGCTGTTTATGAAAGGGCTTACATCATACGGTTGCTTGAGATAATAAGTGATCAGATTTGAGGATCCATGAATTTCCTCCTGACCTATTTTCTGTGATCCAAGGAGAGGGTGTTTTTGCCTTCACGTTCAGAGTTGGCTAATTAGGAGAACACCTGCGAAGAGAGCAAAGCAATCTTCCCCATCCGCAAAGGCACTCGTGCAGGCTCCTAGACCATAACAAGGGCGTTGTGCAAAAATGGTGCAGAAAGTCCTGAGCAGCACCTGCCAGGTGCCAGGAACATAGGGAGGGAGACCTCCATCCTTCCTATGGTTTCTGCACACGGAAAGCATAAAAACCCCACACTCAGCGTGAGGCATTCATTACCAGTGCTGCAAAGCCAGGCCAACAAAACATCTCCTTGTACCCATGCGGCATGTGAAAATGGGGCTGCCGTGTTCTAACATCTTAATGGTATGAAATTAGCGCAAAACCACATAGCAAACAGTTAAATGGTGTTTTTATCTTATGGAGAAATTAAAATGTACCTATGGCTCTTGTGTACAGAATTAATCTCTTTGTAAGTTGCTAGCAATTAAGGAAAACACACTTGAATTAGAGAACTATGTTGGTTTTAATTTTGAGATTTTGTTATTAGATTGCAGGTTTAATTGAGAGAAGTGCTGCCTTCTGCGCCCTCTGCATCTCACTGTGCCTGTTGGATCTGAGGATGAGCTCGATGTTTTATTTCATACTTACACACAGCCGTGGCCAAGGCGAACCCAGCTTGGGCTTTGGGGTGCTGCTGTCACCGAGCTGAACCAGACAGTCGGGAGGGAAGAAAGTTCCCTCGCGGGATCTCGGCACTGCCCAAACGAGCTCACCTCCCCTCTCTGCCCAGGCAGAGACAGGGACTGCCTTCCTCGCGGTTGTTCTGATACGATCAGGCAACAAATGATTTTTATTCTACCAAACCGAAACCTATTCCTTGAAGCTGTTACAAGGGCGGCTGCGATCAAAGGCGACTGGGAAAGCTGCTGGTGGAAACAGCCGTCAGCGGTTTGCATGACCTAGGGATGGTGTAGACTAGGGAGAAGATGAAGAAGGTCCCGTAGCACCTCCTGTGGTCTATTGTTCAGGACTTCAAAGGGCCCAGGGATCTGTAGCCACTGCTAATAGCTGCTATCTTCCAGCAACAGTAATTATGAACTGAAGGACACTCAGAGACAGTTACTGTAAAGGGCCAATAAAGCTACACCTTTTCTGCTTCATTTACTTGATTGCCCCCGTTTTCATTATATCCACCCCTCTAGGATGTGTCTTTTAATCCTTCAAGCTGATCTATCCCTATGAATATTCACTGTCAATAATACACTTATTACTGCTCCCTGAATATCCTGAAGCTGCTATCAATCATGCATTAATCTTACACGCAGCTCCTAAGACTTCATCTAAAATGCAAATGCAAAATATGTAAAATGTAAAGAACCAGGAGAAGAAAACGCTAAAGTCAGTAAATGCTGATTTAAGCTTTCCCAGTTCAGCTTCATATTCATTTTGCCGTTCTGGATTTTGGAGTAGTAACTGATCAGGCAGCATTTGTTGAAAGTCCGCATATTATTTATACAGAAACCTATAAACTTCACACATACATTGAGCAAAGGGATGTGGAAACAGTCACAGTGAATCGGACCAGTGATGCACCGCCCCAGTGCGTGCCAAGGGAAAAGTAAGTGTCCAGGGGAGCTTGCAAAGATGACTCCTGAATGTCCTCCCCCCGTCTGCTGGCACTTGATTCAGGCACTTCATAGTGGGATTCTATTATTTGAATTAGTGACCACCAGGTATTTTCTTCCATGAATCCAATGAAACATTTTTTGAATCCTTGTAAAACTTTAGTAGCCTCTATGCCACGCAGCAAAGAGTTTCACAGCTTAGGTACAAATTTTGTAAATGAGTATCATCTCCTCATTTGTTGTTGTGAACAGGCTTCTGCTAGTTCCACCTGATGCCTCCAAACCTCATATGAGAAGCAGCAGAGGATAACCATTCCCTATTTGTCACAGCACTCAGTATTTAGTAGACTTCTATAATCTCCCTGGGTCGTTTATTTTTGCAGTCTGTAGAACTGTCCTAACCTGCTGAAGCATCCCTCATGGGGAAGCCGTTCAAACCCCCGATCATCTTTGCAGTGCATGACCGTGCCACGTCCCTAATAAACCACTTCATTGCTGGGTGACATACAGATGCAGGAATTTGCTGATGCAGTCATGCAGTCCAGCTGGTGTGGCACTCCCAGGCT
>NW_008795629.1:1271390-1289422 GCF_000699145.1 Aptenodytes forsteri
GTTTTGCAGTCTGTAGAACTGTCCTAACCTGCTGAAGCATCCCTCGTGGGGAAGCCGTTCAAACCCCAGATCATCTTTGCAGTGCATGACCGTGCCACGTCCCTAATAAACCACTTCATTGAGGTGATGCTGGGTGACATACAGATGCAGGAATTTGCTGATGCAGTCTGCACGAGCAGCTGGTGTGGCACTCCCAGGCTGCCACAGCAGAGCGCTCCTCCGTCTGCATGCGCTGAGCTAGCTCCCATCCCTTCTGTGTGCTGAACTAGCTCCATCCCTTGTGCATTGAGCTAGCAGCTCCCATCCCTCGTGTGCACTGAGCTGCTCCTGGGACTGGCAGCGCAGCGACAGCATCCCTTGGCAAGAGAGGGGCTGGCTGTGTGCACAGCAAGCTGTCCTGGCAATCAGGGTAGACTGGGAGAGCCAGAGGGTGTTCCCTGAAGCAGGGATTTCACTCATCACTATTTTACACATCACTTTGTTCGTATTTCTTCTTCTACAATGGAATGTCACGAGGGGCAAGAGCGCTTTTGTCATCAGCCGATGGGGAGAAACAATAGCTCTGCTCTCTCTGTCACCACCCCGCAGAGGCTGAATCACCATCACAAGGCGAATTATCCTCTTGCCTGCTGCTCAGCTCCTTCATCCCGGTGACTCATTCTGGAACAAGGACGGGAACGAAAGGCGGATGCTACAACCTCCTCCCCCTATACCGAAACGCGAACCAAATAGTAATCTGTGGTTGGGATCATCTCAGGGCAGGGGACAGTGAGAAGGGCTGGCGAGGAGACCCTGGGAGGCGGCGGCGGGGCTCAGAGGCTGGGGGATGCTGCACGTCCGGAGGCAGAGCTGGCACGGGGTGCGGGGAGCACAGGCAGCCTCTGCCCGGCAGCTCCAGACGAGCAGCGGTTTTGCTGGTTCTGCAGCCTCTCTCAGGGGTTGGCTTTCTTGTTAGCTAACTCCACCAGCCTGATACAATGCATAAAAGCTTGTCTTTCCTCGCTCAGCAAAGGTTGCCCATAAGCGATAATATTTCTTCTGCCTTCCTTTGGTGAAGAAATGAAGACTGTTTGGTTTTCTGTACATGGGGCCAGCAAAGCACTGGCTGCTTTGTGGGTAGCATGGAGAGTTGCTCCTCTCCACAGACTAGTTTAAATAGATTTAAGTGGGCTGTAGGTGCCCACGAGGAGAAACAAACCCTGTCCTGGTCTAACATGGCTCTTGTGTCTCATTCTGGAGGGCAGACATGTCAGTGAGTCCCTGACTGCGGGCTGAAGGCTTTCCTGAAGGGGTCCAAGCCCTGCATATACCCCCGGGCTGTGGGCAGCCAGGGCTGGACCCCAAGCTCAGCCTCGCACATCATCTCCGGGGCACATCCACCCAGCTACAGAGCCAGAGAGGCGGCATCTCACCCGGCGCGTGATGCGTTGTAAGATAAGTGCTGGTGATTTCAGGTTAAAGAAGCTCAAAACAGCCTGACGGGGGAAAATATGTCTCCAGAAAAAGGGTGCCATATGTGCCTGCCGAGCAGGGCTGCTCTCGCCGCTGCAGCAAGGCTTCTCTTGTTACTCATCAGCAGTGAAACACACTGCCAGGCAGGTGGCGAAGAGACATTGCATTACCAAGATTAGACACAAAATGTATTTTACAGGAGGGATAAAACTAGTCTGAGGGTAACAAATCTTACGGCATGCTGCCTTTTGGAGCATGCCAGAGGGAAATTCCTCCTTCCCATGGCTTTGCTGTTAGCAAGGGAGCCCCGAGATCAAGTTGCTGCAGGGGCAGTGTGAGCACCTGGTCGCCCTGGGGGTTCGGGTGAGCAAGGGCATCTCTTGCAACAGGGCGCAGGGAGGAGGGTTCATGCACAGCCCTCAGCTGACCCATGTCGAGGGGCAGCAGCATCTCCGCTCCCTACCCGCCCCAAGGGCACTCTGCCAGGGAAACCCTAAAAAACAGCCCATGGGCACTTCTCTGCTCGCTGGGCAGATCGCTGTGGCAGAAGGATTCGTGTTGGTTTAACTCTTTGTATTTATGTCTCTCTTGTGTCACCACTTGCCTTCCTGGTCCCCCACAGCCACTCTTCCCCCAGGCTTCCTCACCTCCATCACCACCCACGCTGCAGCTCCGCTGTCCCTGCCGTGCCTCGCAGAGGCTCGCAGGAGTGCGGCACAGCCAGCAAATGGCCCTTCCTGAGCACACAGAGCTGAAGGAGGAGGCAGCAGGTGCCACAAGTTGCTATGGGATAAATTAATTGTTGATGCAAGAAGGTCATCGCATTATCTCATTGCTAACAGAAAAGTTCAGGCAATTAAGCTTTAAGACACATTGGAGGCACTACCAGTCAGACAAATGTTTTGTGGCAACAAATAACAAACGAACACAGATTTTTACCAGGCTTTTCAAGCTTGGGGGAAAAAAGGCCTTTTATTTTTTCTTATAAACCTTCCCTCTGCAAAGGCAGTCAGTAAATCCAATGTACAAGCCTTTGCTGGGAAGGAGAATCTCTTCAGTTTGCAGCCCCAGTGTAAGCTCCTCTGTGTATCATCATACCTTTAATTGTGCCTATTATGCTCAGAAATCACCTATTATTTCATACAAACCATATAATATAAGGCACAGAGTTTCAGAGTGTTGCTGAGGAGCAGAGGGAGCTCTGCAGGCAGCATTTCCATTACAAACAGACTACTCCATGGCCTGTGCCAGCTTGTGTTGTGCATGTTGGACCAGCCGGCCCAGAACAGCACCGTGCAGGACCCGGCTGCTGTAGCCAGGATGCCCCACGGCCACAAAGGCAGACAGGAGCATCCCCAGGCGCTGCCCCCAGCAGAGCCCAGCAGCCAGCACAGGGGCTGCAACGCAGCCAGCGCTGCCGTTGTGGGAGGGCTGGAGATGCCTTATCCATGAAGGCTAGCTGTGATTTCTCCTGCGGGGAACCACAGAGGGTCACCTGAATACCTAAAAGGTGAGCGAATGTGCTGAGCTTCTCTCCTGACTCTGCGTGGGATGGCTGTTGCTGCAACAGTCTTTGCTCAATGGCAAAGACCTCACCAGGTGAGCAAGGATTCCCATTGCAGGGTAGCAGGTATCACTGGAAAAGCCCAAAGCGCGGTCCAGCTCAAGTGCCTGGCCCCCGTGAGCGGCAGAGCAGCCCTGCACCCTCTCAGAGTATTTTCTGAGATAGACAGAGAAGGGGAGAGCCTCTCTACAGCATCGCTGCAGCGCTTGAGCGGGGAATAGCATGTTCATGAGGCCACCTGTCCCCACTCCCTTGGGGATTAATGGCACTCACATGTGCTGGTGAATCATTAAGCCCAGGAGAAATGGTTCTCCCGCAGTAATTGTCTTCCCATTGCACAGTAATGTCTGCTAAGAGTACTGACAGCCTCCGCCTTTGGGAGGCTTATCATGTCAGAATTAGAAAATGGGTATTCGTGTTCCTCCTGACCCTGTGCAGACTTCAACCTCTCTGGATAGCTAATTCTATCCCAATAAATAATGGGCTTGCTTAGAGATATTATCAATAGACTGATAAGTAAGCATAAATGACAGGGCTGCTATTATACCAGAGGGTTGTGTTGACATTACAAACCGATACGGAAGCTGGAGAAGTCGCGCTGGGGTCATTGGGCTCCCAGGCAGGACATCGGTGGTGCCCATTGCAGAGGTTCACCCTGAGATATTTCATATTGCTTCAGGATGTATTTCTGTAGCTATTTAGTGACAGCATTTCCAAGCTAGTTTTAGTACAAACAAAATAAAATAATGTTTTACACAAAAGACAGCTCCCACAGTTTACAACTGCTGCAAACTTCTTTAAGCCTTTGAGTACTAAGGGGTATTATCAGCATTTTTGAAGGCTGGAAACAGTCTTGGAGGATGCAGAAGCCTTGGTGACAGTGGCACGAGTCTGAACAGGGAGCTTGGGAGAGCCAGCTGAGCCCAAGGCGCCTGTCCCTGCTGGGTTCCAGCCTGGGGAGGAGGCTCGCAGCAGGGTGATGGGCAGAGGAAAGACAAGGGAGGGTTACAAAGCAGAGGATGGGGGGGACATCTGGACACCTGCACGGTCACTGCCCGCTGCAGAGCTGGAAGATGCTGCAAACACTGTGGGGTCCGGACACAGTGGTACCTGAGCAAACCGTGTGGGAGAGCCCATCCAGCGCAGCTGGTCTGCGGGAGCAGCAGGACCCATCCCAGCCCTGCGGATACTCGGGCTCAAACGTGTGGCTGGCTGGGCACTCGATTTAGGAGACCGGGGAGCAGAGGACACGTCTGACAGCAGCGCCTGTGTGCCAGGGGACCGAGCTGTGGGTCCCCGCCTTGGCGGAGCACCGCGCTCTCCCCAAACACAGCACACCAAATAAAAGGCAGTGGCACATATCACACAGATAAGACATTTCCTCTCTGAAGTGCTTTATGACTGTAGCCCAGTCAGGCTTCCCCTCACCTCCCAGATGTTATATGACCTCCGGGGCAACACTCTGCATACCAGAACTGCTGCTTCTGTCCCCAGCACATGAGACAACGCTTGCAGGGACAGCTGAGGTCCTGCGCTGGCCCGACGGACAC
The DNA here is from genome assembly GCF_000699145.1 of Aptenodytes forsteri. NCBI lineage: Eukaryota > Metazoa > Chordata > Aves > Sphenisciformes > Spheniscidae > Aptenodytes > Aptenodytes forsteri. The sequence continues at coordinate 1,275,957 of NW_008795629.1, forward strand.
AAGGAAGGGTTCGCCTACCCGAGCACGTGTCTGTGTCCCCCAGCTGTAGCAGTCTGCTTAATTAAAAACCCACCTCTCCCTGCAAACCCAGGATAGCAGGAACTCCTGCCGGTGGAGGGGAGCGAGTTTGGCAGGTCTCTGTGCTCCCCAGGAGAGGCAAGAGGCTCTGCCTGCCTTGGGGCCAGGAGAGGGAGCTCGGCAGGCACCAAGCCCAGGCCCCCGGGGGGCAGATCCTCCCATACCAGGGGTCTCCGGGAAGCCCAGGCTCCCCACCATGCGCCTCAGGCATCTCTTTTCCCCAAAAAGAGGAAAGGTCTTCAAAATAAGATTTGGGACTCCTACTTGCTCCCCCTGAGCCTGCTCAGGACACATCCAAACTTCTCTCCATGAGTACAAGGGCTGCAGATTGCTTCCTTGGGGCGAGGAGGCTGACGTTGCCAGCTAACCACTTCAGCTGCGAGAGCCTGGAGCTGCAAGGAGAGAAAAGCCACCAAACCTTCTGTGACTCACACCGAAATCATGATTTGTCTGCTTTTCCAGCCAGGCCTGTAATCAGGCTAGAAAAGGGCTGATCCCGAAAGGGTGGGACGGTGACAAGGATCCAGCTGTCAGAGGGGTCACAGCCTGAGCTAAGGGACCCACAGCTTGTCCCCAAGGGCGCAGACCCCCAGGCTGGGGGGAGTATCTCCAAGCAGCCATGTCTGCATTTCCCCCTGGCTGCTCAGGGGCTGCTGCTGCTGCAGAAGCTTCAGTAGGTTTTGCCACTGACAGCACTCATACCACCTCCAAAATTAGGTCTTTTAAGGAATGTGCTGCTTTAAAAATTCTGCCGGGGGGGTGTGATACGCACCAGTGCGGTTACAGCTCAAGACACATCCACCGCCTGGTTACCAGCAGGCTAAAAATCCAACCCTGCCCATTTGCTGCCTTTGCTTACAGAAGTCCTCCAAAACAGTTGTAATCGCGTTGGGAACACTGTTACTAGCTCAAAATCTCCTGCCTGCCCACTGCTCGCTGCTGCAGCACTACAGGAGCTCCTGTGAGCTCTCCCACCGCACTCAGAATCAAAGCCACCAGCTCAGCTCAAAGCACCGCTGAGAGTGGATCTTAAAGAGCGTTTCAGCCGAGTCCTAAAAAAAGCTCATCTGCTTTCATCCTCGCTGCGGTCTAACAGACATCTACAGGCCCCTGGGTAATTCCTTGCGGATTCCCTTTCTCTCTGCTGTATGAAACCGGGATGAATCTTGTCAAAAAGCACATTTCAAAGACCTCCGCGATCTCAGCAGTCCCGTCCCCACTGGCTGGGAGCTGGGAGGGAGGCAGCGCCGGAGCTGTGTTTTCCAGGAGCAGGAGCTCAGCCTGGCAGGCATCCTCCGGAGATGCCAAGCAGAAGGGCTGTATCGTGTGTCCTGCCTCCTCGGAGGCCTGGCTATCACCTGGGCTGGGAATTTGGGTGCATTTTTTCCATCTCTGGCGTGGAGTTAGCATGCCTGGATTTTTTTCTAAAGAAAATTATAGAAGAGGGGAAACAGCAGTCAGAAGATGCAGTCCTCCAGGGCACCAACATTTCCCTGGAATGGGAAAGAAAAATGCCTGGTGTTATTCTCAGATACCAGGACATCTGCCCAGCTTCTGCTTCCCTGGTGCGACCCCCGGCACGTGCCAGGCACGCAACACCACCGAGCCCAGCCTGGGACCACCTAAGGCCCTGTTTACTCACAAGTAACCACATTAGCAGCAAATCCTCCATCCCATGGAAGGCCAAACGGAGCAGCAAAGCCCCAGTGCTGCTGGGCAGAGCTGTGTACGAGCATGCACCCAGGGCCAGGTTAGCTCCTGGGCACAGACCTCAGGGCAATATGAGCAGCTCTGGAACGGGTCTTTGTTAGGAAATGGAGCTGGTGACCCTCAGCACCATGTGGGACGTGTGGTGCTTGGATGGGATGCACATCCTGGGAAAGCATCACACCCCAGCCACAGGCACACGAAGCCTTCGGCCCAGCACAGCTTGAGAATGGCCACACCTAGAGCAACCCCCAAAAACTGCATGTTGCTGGTGCTCCACTCTTCACTCCGAGTGATTTCTGGAGGATTTCGGCGTGGATTTCAGTTATGGTGCAAACCAGAGCACGACTGCAGCAGGTCAGAAAGTCACAAAAGCATCCGTGCGCTGAATCCTGCCGCGAGCAGAGACGGGTGGTGCAGGGTCCGGCCGCAGCAGCCAGGGCCACAAAGAGCCTTTCAGGGTGGCAGGCGGTGGCTGGGGCTCAGCCCAGTGATGCGGTACCAGCCCGTGCGTGGCCGGCAGCACTGACACACGGCTCGGCTCTGTCTGCGCTTTGCGCTGGCGGCTGAATCGTCTCTGGCGGATGTGTCGCCCCTTGTTCTCATCTGCAAGGGCTGAAAGGGACCTTTTCAGGGCCTGGGGACAGTTGCTCACCTCCGCCCAGCGCTCAGCACACCCAGTGCTTGTGGCACCTGGCTGGGCCACAGCACCAACACCCATCGCATCTGTGGGGGGACTGCAGGGAACAGCACAACTGTAAGGCACCACGTACTGGGGCTCCAGGGTGTGCCTGGGCTTGCAGACAAGCTAAAACACCCCTTGGGCTGCACAGGAGAGAGACATGAGCAATGGCTTAACGCTTAGAGCCAAGGAGCCCGGGTATCTGACTACCTCGTTCCCACAACCTCCTCCACACAGGAGGGCCAAGCTGATGTGCAAGAGGGGCTTTGCTGCACGCTCGTCCCAGGAGCCGGGGAAGCCAGGGATGCCCTGCCAGCTCCTCTCTGCGTGCAAACCCCTTGGGAGCACACAGCAACTCACTGTTCAGCCACACACACTCGCACCCATCCTGCGGCAGGCTGCCCTGTGCCCCTGTAGCCTCCCCAAGATGCCACACTGTCCCCCGTGGCGCCCCTGCCACATCCCTGTGTGCCTGTCTCACCCCGCAGCATCCCTGTGCCGTGCTGCCCCCACGGCACACCCACCCACGCCTCCCATCGGCACCGTGGTCCCAGCCCAGCCGAGTCTGCGAGGGAAACTTGCTTTAAGGAGCAACAGGGGAATCTACCAACCTCCTAAGGTGCTCTTGACGTCCCTGCCAGTGGCTCGCCTTCTGCAGCACAGGGGCCACCAGCTTCAGCTGTGGGTACGTCCCTGGGTTTTGGTGCAGAGCACTCAGAGAGCTCAGCCAGGGATGGTCACCCCCCCACCCCCCAGGCACGGAAACAATTTTGGATGGCAAGCTATAGCTGAGCAAAATCTTTCAAAAGACCCTGTGCACCTGCCTGTGCAGTTCTGTCTCCTCTTCAGCAACAAAATGCAGACTGGGCACCCCCAGAACCACGGGGCACTGCGAAACACAGGGGTGTCACTGCTCCTGAGCCTGCAGTCACCCCCCGGGCCACTGAATCCCCGGCCCTGAACACATCAACCCGTGCAGAGGAGCTGACCTGTGCCCGCCAGGTCTTCCCACGCACCAGTTACCCCCTGCGCTGGCAAGCCCCTCGACGCAGAGCAATGGCAGCCTGGCCTGAAACAAAGCCACACGCACCGTGACAAAGACATGGCCGCTACCGAGAGGAGCCTGGGAGCCACTCGCCGCCCCCCTGGGGACATTCGCCTCTCCAAGCCCCTCACCAATTAGTGCCAGAGCACAGCTAGAAGTGTATTGATCCAGCCGAGCAATTAACCCGAGGGATCTCCCAGGAGCTGAGAAACAAAGGAAGAGTTCAGAAGGAAGTGAGGGATGAAGAGGAGGAAGGGTTGCATCCCTGGGGGATGCTGTCTGGGGAACAGCAGCAGCAGCACAAGCAGAGCTGTGCTATGCCGTTCTGGGGGTTTGGCCCCCTCTCTCCTGCGCAGAGCCCTGCTTTCCAGGCATGCCGATGGTGTTGCTAGTGAGAAGGGCTGCTCCACCGTGGGTGAGCTGGAAGAACAGCACGGTGCTCCTTGCTGAGGGATTCAGTGCTACAGAAAACTCGTAAGTGACACAGAGAGGCAGAGCTGGCCCACAGCGTCAGCAAAGGGAATGCAAATCCATCTCTGTGGGGTGGGGGGTGATTCCCTCATCTGCAAAGGTCTCTGGCAAGTGTGGCTAATCCCCACGGAGCAGGCTCGGAGAGGCAGGGGGCAGAGTGGCATCCAGAAGAGCTTCAGAAAAAGTGCTGGCTAGCCGGAGGAAAGCAGCTCTCTCCGCTCCTGCTGATCCAGCACCCTCTGCTGTGTGCTGGCACATTGACGGGCTACAGGAGACAGCAGGGACCTCTCAGCAGCGAGAAGCAGCAGTGTGGAGAAGCAGCAGTGTCAAGAAGCAGAAGCAGGACAAGGAGGGAGGGGGTGACCTCCCAGTCCCACCAGGATTATTCCCAGAGGAATAGTGAGAGTGTGAGTGAGAGCAGGCTGAGTGACAGCAGTATCAGGGCTGCCAAGAGCATCCCCATCAGGGCAGATCCATTTCTCACCCCTGGGTGCTGCTCTTCCCCTGAGCAGGAGCATGGACTATGCATGGGCAGGGGTCAATCCAGCCCAGTAGGGCTGAAGACCAGCATCCTACAGGACCACTGGAGCAGGGATGGACAGCCCCAGGCAGGGCAAAAATGGGATCCTGGGCCATGGGCAGGGTGGGGGATACCAGGTGGGGCTGGTCAGGTCCTGATGATCCATCAGGGAGTAAGATCTTTCTCAGTGTTTTTAAACTCGTAGATCCAGAAGTGACACATCAATGACAATAACCCAAAGCTTCTGTTGAATCAATCTTTGTAATTTTTCCTGGTCTCTCCTTCAGATCAGTTATACTTTCAGTCTCACGACAACAAATACCCCAATTTCACCGTGTTGTGGATTGGATTCTGGTAAGGTTTCCCACAACACCTCCAAGATCTCATGACAGGGGAAGCAGCGAATACTCACCCTGTGTTCATGGGTACAACAGAAACCTGCTGCTTTCTGCACTAGCGATGCCCAGCCCTGGGTGGGCTGGTTCAGATGCGCCGGCAGCATTCAGACTCCTAAGGCCTGAAAAACTGGGTGGAAGTCTCTGTGGCAACATGTTATTCACAAGATTTATGGTCCATCCTGCTCCAGGCGAAGTCAGAAATACCACTGCAGTGATCGCTCCGGATATTACCGCATTTTTTACACTACTGCTCTGACATTCACAGCCGAGGGAGAAATGAGGATGGGAACATTTACACTTTCACCCCCGGCTCCGGCAAGGGGCTTTCTGGGGGTTTGGTGTGTGGGTATTCGGGGAGAAGGAGAGCAGGCTCCTGTTACTTCCCAACTTGCGATTTCTGGCTGGAAAATAAAGTAAGGATGTGCTCAAGGATGAATACCTGTGCAAGCCCAAGAGGGGGCTTTTAGTCTTCTATGTCCTCTTTTCCCTTGGGAAAGGCATGACCCCTCGTCAGTGCCCAGCCCTGTATCCTGACGGAGAGATAAGCAGTGAGGGGAGCAAATACCCCAGAGCCCCAGCACGTTGAAGCTTGTCAGAAATGCAAAGGGAGGATGGGCCGAAGTCCCCACCGAGGGCTGCACGTGTCTGGAGTGGCTGCAGTGAGGCCGTGGTTCCCAGGGCACAGCTCCTCGGCACCATAGTCTGATCCCAACCGGTTTGCGGGTGAGACGACCCCCTTACTGCACTGGCTGTGAAACCGGAGTGCCCCCACCTCAGGAGAGCTCTGCTTCCCCAGGACTCATGTGGTGGGTGAGGACAGGTCTCCCAAGGTTTTCTGCTAAAGCTGTTCCATATCACACAATTACACAACCTTGTGCTAGTGAAGGGAGGGGAGAGGATGACTGAAGGAGCCTGCAGCCCGGTCCAGTCCCTCTTCCAGTTCGTTAGGGAGTCCCAGAAGGACAGAGAGACTCATTTGTGATCGGGGACAGATGCTGACAACAAGGCATCTTCAATAACCACACTCAGTAGCAAACAAAACACTGTGTTAGCAAAAATTATTTTAAGATAGAAACCTACATCTTAGCCAGACTCCTCGTCCCTACACTTCCCGCAGACCACAGTGAGCTGCCTTCTGGCTACGGGAGCAGAGCAGCCTGATTTGTGATTTTCCAGGCAGTCCTGAAGTCCTGGGGCCCTTTGGAAGGTAGAAGGTGGTAGACAACTACCTCCGCTCGTCCCTCACCGGTTGCAGGGGAGCTGCAGAATGGCATCTGTGCCACTGCATGTCCCTCTCTGCGTGCTCGTGGAAGTCCCCAGTAGGCCAAGCTGGGACCCCTGGGTTTGCCATCACCACCCTCACCGCTCTGCTGGCAGGGGGTGATGGTGAGCCTGCTCCAGGCAGTCAGTCTGTCCGGCTGACGGACCGCGCGCTACCCCAGCTGACTGCAAAAATTAGGGCACATTCACAGCACCCCTTTCACCCACTGCCCAGCGAGGGCTGTGATGTCCAGGTGACGGGTGGTGACAGGCAAGGGCTGGCACAGCCAGCGCTACCTGCCATCCCTGTGACAGGTGCACGGGCTGCTCCTGGCCCTGGCCTCTCCCCCTTCTCGCGCTCATTCACGGTGAGGATGAACCCCTCCCTCGCGAGGTGCTGCTGCCTCCTGCCACTCGCTGCTTCGGTAGTACCAGGCTGGCGCTTCACCTCGCACAGGGAAGCACCAGTGTAAGTCCGCAGCACCCGAAGGCTGCACGGCAAGCCCTACATCGCTGGTGGGAAAGAGGGAAGAGAAACCAGCGCTGTGCTCCTGAGCGGCATCTCCTCGGGGAGGTGTCGTCAGATCTTCTGTGAGTTATGCGTATGGTTCCCTTCTTGTTTGCCGGAAAGGTATTTTCTTTTCAAAGCCATAGTTCCCGAAGTGCCAGCAGCTGCACGTACGCTTCAGAGCAAGGCCCCTTGGCTTCTGCCCAATTTCAGTACAGTCAGGGATTTGACTTCGTGGCTCAGCAACGGAGCCACTCGTGTATTTAATTCTGTATCCATTTAATTGTTATATTTAATTCAGTTGGGGCAGGTACCCTGCACTCAGCAATTCAACACTGCCTGAACTGAAGTGGCGTCTTCCTCTTTTCTGTATCTAGAGCAGTCGTGTTTCTGAACTGCCAGCCCAGGACCACGGTCTCAGCCAGACTCACAGGGCTGAGATGTCTACCCAGGGGCGAGCCTGGGCCAGACCTCTGCTGGGACGCAGGAGCTGAGGCACGGGCATGGGACCAGCTCTCCTAAAGCGGTGCGACTTCCTGGCTGTGAGGTGATTTTCTGTTTTACCGGGAAATCCCTGCACTTCATCCAGATAATATGGCAATAAAGGGTCACTGACTGCTGGTCTCAAAAGCAGCATTCACCACCCTCATCACTAGGAGCAAAAAGTTCTGAAGTGGGTAGGACTTCATGATTTCCTCATTAAGGCTCAGAACAAGATGTAACAGCTGTAGTTAAAATTACCCCATCTCCGCTGCCTCCCACCACACCAGGGAAAGTTATTTTTAACTCCAGGTTACCCAAGGGGTGCTGCACGGTGAGATCTGTTGCATCATTGCCAACGGTCTTTGCTCAGCAAGAAATTTGGGAAGAGAGCGCGCTCCCTCCAGCCAGCTGGGATCAGACTAGAGCCCAGGGGTGGGCACCGCTGCAAACTGACCCCTCCAGGCTCCCCAGCTCCTCCCGAGGGGGCAGAAGCTCCCACTGAGGCAGCTCTGGGAGTGCAGAGGATCAGGTGCCCAGCCAAATCCTCTTTTGCTATGCTTTTGTTCTTTTAGTTTTCTAATAAACTCAGTGGGCTGAAGCTATTCCAGGAGCTGCAGTAGCACCATTCAGGCAGGACCTAGAGTGCACCGAGTTGCTAGGACAGTCATGCAAAACCAGAGGGGATTAGCTTTTAATGCGCTTCTCAGGGCAAACTGAGTCGCTAGGACAGTCGTGCAAAACTTAGCTTTTAATGCGCTTCTCAGGGCAAACCCTGAAATTGTGGGATTGCCAAGATCCCAGCAGGAAAATTAGCTAGCTTGCTGCCCTCCTGACCACAAATCAGCTACCAAACTCTCCCAGTGTCAGGAAAACTCGCAGAGAAACCTAGGAACGGCTGTGATGCACAGGAGCATCCTGGCCATCACCTCCCCATATGTGGCCACACGGTCCCCTGCGAATCACGCTGCAGGGCAGCGGTACTGTCACATCTCCTCCGACCCCGGAGCGGTGGCACGGCTTCAGAGCTCTCTGTGGGTACCTCACGCGAAAGGGTTCAAAAGCCTCCAGAAGAGATGTTGTGTAGACGTGAGTGCAGTTATCACTGTTTGGCTTTATCTTTCTGGCTGGGAATGAACGTGGTACCGTTACACGTCTGCTACATTTGCTCTCAGGGGTCTCTGAGCCAAACTGAGAGAACTCAGCTGCGCGCTCAGTCTTTTCCGTATCTAACTTCACTGATGTCTGCATTAAAACCCAGCAGCATGTGTAAAATTGGGACCTTGCATCCCAAGCGGAATTACATGATTTTTTGTGTAACTTAGCATCGTGGGGCTAAATTTTTAGACTACAAGAACTTTTCTTGTAAAGGCTTTTCTCTTTCTGCTGTGTCACCTGCTATCCAGGTGCAAACATTGTTATCCAGGTGCTTTGCTCTGCGTGGCAGGTTAGTCCCTGTGCCTGCTGGGTCTCTTGTGGTTCATACTCTTACGTTTTGTCCCAGAGAGAAGTCCACTTACTGGAAAATGAGGCAATACTCCTCCCTGCACCACAAGATGCAGCTACCACTGCTAGGACTCTGGGGAAGATCACGAATCCAGCAAGTCTCTCCCAGGGTTTTATTTCGGGTCTGTCAGTGACCTGCTGCGTGCCTGCCCTGCTGAATCACCGCCATCCCCCTCCCCTCTTCAGAGCTCAGTTGCTCTTCCCGCTCCCTGGGAATAATCCATAATAATCCTTTGTAATCTGTGGGAATCCGGTACAGATACAGGTTGAAGAGCTGTGAATACAGAGAGTCCAGGGGTTAGGCATACTTGTCACGAGATGCAGGATACATCTGGTACTCCTGTGGAAGTCCTGCACTATCCAACACGGACATGTAAGACCCAAGACTGCAAATCAGCCTCTGAATGCAGTGTGTATGCGTACCAGGCGTGAACATCACCAAATTAAAAAAAACACCACTAACGAATATGAGCTTTTCACCTTAAATATTAAAAAATAAAGAGAGGGAGCCTCTGAATTTTGTTACCATTCATGTATACATTTATTAAGCCAAAGGAGTTTGATCATGTCACGGTATGTTACTAGAGCACGTGAGATCCCTTCTCTTTAACTTTGCTAACAATGGTATTTTAATTACTTGTTTGATTTTTGCCTTTCAAGCTTAAAAAAAATTAACTCTTTCCGCATTTTTCCGTGAAAGGATCTTTTACGTTTTTTTCTTTTCTTTTCTTACAGTACAAAACAAACGTTTCTCAGACATGTAAACAACCATCATGGAAATGAAACTGCTCTTACAAGTTAACTCTATTGTTATGGACGTTCTGGTAGATTTAGCTCATGTTAGATGTATTTCAGCTCAGTGACTCCTTCAATGGAAGTTACTATTGTTATCGTCACCTGCACTGCAATAGTGCCTAGAGGCCCCGGTCAGGGTTAAGGCCCTTCTGTGCAAGGTGCCGTACAAATATTTTGGTGTAACTCTGAGGTCCCTGGTAAGAGCGGCATTCACTGATGTGACTATAACCCTCTGCTTCCCTCTGCTCAGCAGTGATCCTCACAAATTATAGGACCTGGACTGAAACTATTCTCCAAACTAAGTCTGGAGTTGATGTTCAATTACTGTTGAAGAGAAGAGAAATGTTACTACGGGCCAATCCTGATGCCTGCAGTCCTGTGCGTAAAGCTGCTCACACTCATGGGAATGCTCATATGAGTAAGAAACTCCTGTGGGAAAGGTCTGCAGGATTGAGTCCCTGGATCATCGAACTCCTTTGCAAGAAAGCACGCAAGAAAAGCAGACTGGTTCCTTTTCTCTAAGGTTTCATCAGTATAACTCTAAGAGAGAAAGGGACAGGGTCAGGTGCTCAGTTTCAGCACCTTGAGCATTTTGAGTTCTGATCCCCAAATTAAAGAAATCTCTGCTCTGCCTTGGGCTACTGTGACCAGGCCTGGAAAAGTCTGTGGGACACTCTTTGTCATTAGGAGGCAGTGGTTTGCTGTTACAGCATGGAGGGCTTCTGTTTTATGGTGTGAAGGCTGCATCCTAGGCAGGAATTGTGAAGATTGTGTTCAGCCATCAGCAGAAATTATTCTGAAAACACTTCAGAGCAATTGCAGTTTAAATAATGATTTTAACTTGACATTTGAGGTGAAAAAAAAAAAGATTACATGAAATAAATAGCAAAGAATCAATGTCCCTGCACAAACATAATGTATTCCTGCCTGTGAAGCATCCCTTGCAAATTACTGCCCTTTAGGTTATGTCAGATGTTTAAATGAACCCTTTAGAGCTAAAATACAGTACTCTGAAATGAGGTTAGAAAAATTTAAAAATGACTAATGGGAAGTGTGTACAATGCTCTCTTTAAAACAAATTTCCCACCTGGGTAGCCTAGGAGTGTGAGGCCTCAGTAGACATAGAGCCGGTCTGAAATGGCAGCGGGCATGTGCGTCATGATCTGCATGCGCAGCCACCAGTAGTAATCCATGGGGTGGTAGCGGGTGTAGGGGGTCGTGGAGGTGAGCGCATGGGCGACGCTTTCGATGACTGGTGAGGTGTCTGTCGAGCCGCTGTTGCAGTACGTCTCCATCTTGCTGACCTGCTCATCGAAGTACTTCCTGCCATAGTCGTTGCGCACTATCTCAGGGAGCTCGTCCCACATTTTGTCGGCTATGGCTTTGATTCGCTCGGGGCTGTACAGGTTGGTGGCAGCTATGAAGTTGCCAGGCTCCACGATGCTGACCATTACTCCCTGGGGCTGCATTTCGTACCGCAGGCAGTCAGAGAAGGCTTCCACACCAAACTTGGTGATGCAGTACGGTGACCGGGCAGGACTGCCCATCCGACCCATCATGCTACTGATGTTCACCACACGACCTAGGCAGAGGCCAGGCAAAGCACAGCTGAGCTGTGGTACCTGATCCAAAGCAGATACCTGACACGTACCACCCAACAGATTCCTGAACGTGCATCCACCCGCCCACTGCGTATCTGTAAGGGCTGCCCGGCAGACCTGCTGGTGGCTCTATCTGAGCATTGCTGTCCTATGCAATGGCCTTCAGGCAGGAGAACAAGCCCATTGCTTGTGCTCCCTGGATCATTATACCTGAGGGCACAGGCACATGGTGACACACAAAGCTCAGTGCTACGGGGAACACAGAAGAGGCTGGGCAGAACCTGCACGGTGGGAAACAGGATTGCTCAGCAGCGATCAGGGCTGAGCCCAGACAAGAGGGAGCTGCAGCAGAGAAAGCCTCTGGCACCAAGGCTGAGCTTGTTTATTTGCAAGTCAAGGGCACAAAATCTAGGAGCCCAATGGTGGCTTATAGTGTCTGCCTCTTAAAAGGGAATGGGTTGCTCCTGCACCACAAACGGCAGAGCAGTGTAAGTAAGTCCACTGCACCCTCTTCTATGTGACAGCTGGATTACGGCTCCAGGCACAGAACTGGGGCCTTTCTCCTCTCCAGAAGCCATCCATTTTGGCTGGGGAGACTGCTGGTAGGAGACTGTGAATGCTGCAGTCTAATCAGAGGTTGCAGTTCTCTGCATTTTCTATCAGTGCTCATTGCTGAGTTGGGTTAGAAAGAGAAACTTTGACCACAGAAGTGGATACCTTTCCATGGTGTAAGAAATGCTCCCTGGGCCACATACAGCCCAGGTCTGCAGCACAGGACTATGAAACCAACATTGTTAATGTCTGTGGATGCCTCAAGAGTTAAAAATATTCTCATTTAGTCAGGTAGTTGCCCCCAGTACAGGAAAGCTTTTGCCCCTTTATGCCGAGACCCATGCGAGCTCCAGGTCTGTGTTCCTTTCCTGTAAAAACCCCACCTCTCATACGTTACAAGCTCCCGAAGTAACACAGTGCACAGCTGACAACTTCCCTGCAAGACGCATATCATAGTACACTGCTGCTGCCCAACCTGCCCAGCAGTGGCACAGCTGGTTTTTGTATAGAGGGGAGGATTGCTCCTCGCACTGGAATTTATGGTGAGCTGCAGCTTCTGAACAGGTAGAAGAAGGTATGATGGATTAGATCTTGCGTGGGATGTTGCAGGAGAAGGCAGCACAGATGGGGAAGACAAATAACTGGTTTTCAGGACTGCTGCCTTGCTGTGTAACTCAGAGTAGTTAGGAAATCTGTCATTTGTGTGTATGCTGTGGGTCCCATTCTGTCTGTAAAGGTATGAAGGTGGCCAGTGCTGCAGCGAGAAGCTTGATAGACCTTTTGGCCTCTAACACAGCAAGACATGGAGCAGGATGGGAAACCTGCTCCAGGGAGTGCCAGTCCGGAGGAGATCACTCACCCTTTGACCTCCGGATGAGCGGGAGGAAAGCCTTGGTGGTTCGCACAGTCCCCCACAGATTCACTTCAGCTACCTCCATGTAGGTGTCCATGCTTGTGAACTCTACTTCCCCGAATGTGGAGATCCCAGCATTGTTAACCAGCCCCCAGAGCCCTGGAAGACAAAATCAAGCAGAAAGCTTTCCCTCTGGGACGCTAATGAGAGCAGCTTGGAAAAGGCCTTGCTAGTAGATTATGGAACCACACAACAGAGCTTTTCATTAAGACCTGTAAAGATGAAAGCCCGACAGAAGAGACTCCAGCGTGAACCTCAGCCTCCTGAGCAAATATAACCACAATCAGGATCTGCCTGTACTGCCCAACACTGCAGCCACAAAGTACCATGAATAAGGCTTCCCAGGAAGTTCTGAGCCAGCAAACAGAGAACTTCATCCTTGTCTAAGCTGTTCTCCTTGCCATTCTCTTTTTATCCATCGTGATTTTTTAAAAGAAGCAAAATATAGTCTCTAAATGCAAATAGTAAGAATAGGAAAGACCTTGTAAGAAAAAAAAGAGTAATTCTTTCAAAGTAAAATCCCTTGTGTCACCGTAAGAACTAGAATGTCTGCAATGCTGGGAAGGGGGATGTGGGTATGGGTGGACATGGGTGGGCATGCATGCCATGGCCTCTCCCTTTTATTCTGCTGCAACCAAGATGGCAACAACTGAAGCTACCAACTCATTTGGCAGTGAAAAGAAAGATTTTAAAGGAATTTGGAATAAAATGAACTCACTTCATATAATCATTGAATCATAGAACAGTTTGGGTTGGAAGGGACCTCTAAAGGTCATCCAGTCCAACCCCCCTGCCGTGGGCAGGGACATCTTCAACTAGATCAGGTTGCTCAGAGCCCCGTCCAACCTGACCTGGAATGTTTCCACGGATGGGGCATCCACCACCTCTCTGGGCAACCTGTGCCAGTGTTTCACCACCCTCAGCATAAAAAATTTCTTCCTTATATCTAG
>NW_008795629.1:1290617-1302977 GCF_000699145.1 Aptenodytes forsteri
ATGGATCTCCTTGGGTCCCATGGACTTGTGCACCTTCAGGTGCCTTAGATGATCTCGAACCTGATGTTCTTCTACAGTGGGCGGCTCTTCATTCTCCCAGTCCCCGCCTTTGCCTTCTGCAGCTTGGGTGGTGAGGCTCAAGCACTTGCCAGTGAAGACTGAGGCAAAAAAGTCATTAAGTACCTCCGCCTTCTCCGTATCCCGGGTAACCAGGTCTCCCGTTTCATTCCAGAGAGGGCCCACATTTTCCCTCGTCTTCCTTTTATCCCCGACGTACCTATAGAATCTTTTCTTGTTGCCCTTGATGTCCCTGGCCGCATTTAGTTCTATCACGGCTTTAGCTTTCCTAACCTGATCCCTGGCTGCTCGGGCAATTTCTCTGTATTCCTCAAAATCCAAAATAAAAGATTACTGGTTGTTCTGCTTTTAAACAACCTTCATGGGTTGAAGCGTGGATGCTCTTTAGGGGAAAAATGTAGTTCACCAAAGAGCAGAAAGGTTTCAGGAATGCACGAGCAACTGGGATTTTCACAGTACTGGAGCAGAATTTGCTGTCATCACCTCAGCAGATCGAGGTAGGGAGGCTAAGAAAGTCAGTTACAGCTACCCCCTGAACTCTGAAATCTGTAATATATGATATTATCTGCAATGGCATTAATAATGGTACTCAGCTGGCTTCATGGGAAATCCTTTGGAAAACCTCTCCATTTCCTTTGCCTTTTGAAAGTTTGGGGGAGACATTTCTGTTGCTAATCCCCAATCTTTGGGCACTGGCCACGTTTTACAACATAAAGGAAGTCACAATAAAGTTCAGGTCACAGGAAAAAAGCACTAATCCCAGGGCCTTGAACACCACCCTGATTTCTCCTGATGTCCCCATAGGAGCTAGTGGTGAAAAAAGCTGTTTTCTTTGTAGATGCTGTCTTAAGTGAGAAGCTGCTTTCTGGTATGACACAACATTTAAACAGGCCATTTACTCTGCACTGTTGCTCCTCAAAGCTTTGTGCCCTTCAATCATACGCTCAGCTTTTGAAATACGCCCTGAAAATGCTCTCAGAGCCCAGCTGAGGGAGCTCCTGCCACCTATGTGACCTTAGAGCCTACTGCATGCACCTACCTTTCTCTGGGTCCTCCAGGCTGCTATTCACATGCTCCACTGCTCGGTCCACTTCTTTGCTGTCACAGACATTGAGCTGGACAGTTCTCATTCGATCACTGTTCATGTTGTCCAGATCCCTGGAGCCACCATCTCCCTTGTCCTAGAGGGGAAGAAAGCGCTGGTTTGAATCTGGCCAAAGAGCTTGGGTAGAAGATCAAATGCATAGCAACCATAAAATCAAGCAAAAGAGTGCACAGGGCAATCACAGAATAATCAGGACAGTCCTGCAGCTCTCAGAGGAAGGGGAACAGACAGGGCTGCTCCTGCAGCAGAACACCATTCCTCGAGCATCTCCATCTGACCATGAGCCCTGCCACCGAGTCAGCTGGTGCAAACTGCTTCGACCGCCAAGAAAGCAGCCAGAGCTGGATCTGCCCCAGCAAGGCAACTTCTGCCCAGTACAAGCTCCTGAGATCAGGCGATGCCCCACTACCGCAGTGGTGGGAATGTAGTGCCATTCTCACTTTGGCTTGCATATGGGGCACAGCAAATAGCTGGGGAGCGGCTGCACATGTATGTTGCATGTGCTTCTCAGTCGCGTTGCCAGCTCTGGGAGTGACAGTCCTAGAAGACAGACTGCCTGCCCACTGCTCTCTCCCTTCAGCTGATCTACGCACACAGCTCCCACTGCCTGGAAACCTACCTACTGCCTCCAATGGACTCCTACAGAGTCCGATCATCAGGTGCCTGGCCAGCTTGCCTGCTAGCAATTCCCCCCGGCGTCTTTTCCAGCATCTTGCTCTCTTCTCTGCATCCCCCCATGAGCTTTTCCTCACTCCCATTTCCCGTCTCCACTCCTTTTTTTCTCAGCTCAGAACAACAGATTCCCCCAGTATACACATACCCACTCACAGCCCACAGCCATGTAACTGCCAACAGATTCCCCCAGTATACACATATCCACTCACAGCCCACAGCCATGTAACTGCGGCCAACCCCTGAGATACCTTTCACATGGGCTAGATGCTGCTGGCAACAAGGCTGCCATGCCCAGAGCTAGTCCCTTCACAGTGGTAAAACCTGGCTATGGTCCTTCCAGGACACAGGCATGGGATATTAATAGGAGTTTGGGACTATCCCTGAATTACTCCCATGGTTATAAGCTACTGGACTGTGCTGGACCACTCCAGGGTACTTTTGTAGAGGATGGTGAGGTCTAGCTCTGAAAATAATCACTTTTTGGGAACATCCCTGTCTTTACTGTAAGAAACTCCCTCTGTCCCCTCAACATCATCCCTCACTAGAAGTCTTTTACTCCCCATTAACATGCTAGCCATGGAGCATGTCCCACAGGATCATCTGACAGCTGCTCAGCTCTTCTTCCCCCATCACTCAACCCTCCAGGTAGCCCCACTCACTGTGTCAGCATCAGCAGGCACGCATCATTCACTCCTGAGCTTTTACAAGGCAGGTGTGACAGACAAGGCTTTTTTGGATAGATAGCTTTTTTCCCTCTGACCTGGAACAGATCAGTTCTTCGTGGCAGGGCTGTTTCCTGATAGCTGAATGATACTAGCTCATTCTAAACACCTCGAGCCACAGGCACTCCCTGTCAGAGACTGTCAGTAGTCAGCTGTCAATGAGATGGTGCTCATCTCTGCAGTCTGAACCCAGGCTTCCCATTTGCCCCCCCCAAGAGTGAGAGTCCCCTTCAGACATCATGCTGGGTGGCCATACATCCCCCTGTCTCTGTGCCACCTGGTCTTCCAGAACACCTTCTTGGCTCCTCTCATTCCTGGGCTTATCCACTGTGCTCACAGACAGTTCGCTAACTTAGGTACCCGATGTCTCTTCTGTCTTCTTCTCCACCCTTCTTTATTCCACTGCAGACTGTTAATACCGGTTAGTGTTTGTCCTTAAGAGAAGGCATCTACTGCACTCTCTTCACACAGAAGCATAACACATACAAAATGGAGCAGTTAAAAGTCCCATGCACAGCTTAGTGGTGTTTGCTTTTAATGGTGACTGAAAACAGAGTTTTGTGCTAAGTTTGCTGTTCACTCAAAAGTACTGTGGTGCTGAAGCCAGTGTGTATGGCAAAGCATTGAAAGGCATACAAGTGGCACATGTGGGAATGCCAATGGGGAATCAGCAAATGCAAGCATGCAAGTCCTTCGGAAACAGCAGATATGGCTAAAGGGAAGGGGAAGAACAATAAGGCCAAGGTGCTTCTTTACCCAATCCCAGGTCTGTGAGGTGCTACAAAATCTCTGGGCCACAGCAACACACCAGCCTCAGAGGCCTTGTAAGCTCTACCGGGACCTTCACAGCATCCTCTTCTTCCTTCCCTACAGGGTTGGCTCAGCAAGCCAACATCCCTCCTGCCCTCCCACCCACATGCAGCTGGGTGCTTGGACAGGGACCCCTGGGGCTGGGATCCTGGCCAAGAGTTGGACTCTGGGCATTAACCCAGACCCACAGGGCCATTCCCTTGACTCTTCAGAAAGGGCAGATGGGTGGTGTGTCAGGCACCCTGTGATTGTGTCATGCTCTCCTGGCACGGGATGCAGCCTGTCCCACAACCCCTGGGCCCACACACAGCAGTGGAAGGACCTCCTCATGCTATGCCAAGAGACCAATACATCTCTGCTGTCGGTCCCAGGGTCCACTGTCCCCATGGCAAGAGGTCCCAGCTCTTGCATACTGAAAAAGCACACCGCTGCCCCATCTTCCTCTTTCCATGGTAATACCCTCTGGGGCCCATGGGCTTCAGCTTGTATCTTTATCAGTGTGTCCTTGAAGTGGTATGTAACACCCTGTGGCTCTGAGCACTCTTGTTGAGCCCTACAGTAACTGGCCTGCATGCTGGCTTGCTCAGATAACCTCTGCCTTCTCATCCCCCTGCAAGCCCCAACAGGCCTGAGCACACAAAGCAAAGCAAACAGGGGTTCCACCACATTCCTGACAGCCGTGACAAACATCACATATGTCCACTGGTAACAGATACTGATGGAAAAATACCTTCTTCATCTTGTGTCAGCTGGCTCCTCCAGCTATTAACCAAAGAGGAAAAAATAAGACAGCTGCAGCGTGATCGTTCATTGGATCCAGTCTACCACTGTCTTTTGGCAATGAAGCATCAACACAGCTCTCACATGAATATATTTACCAGTGAAAATGTTACGAAGAAACTGTGTGTGAAATAGCACACTGTTAGCACAGATCCATCCTTGGGCTCCCCTCAGTTGTGACTCTAAACACCTCTCTCAGGTTTCCTTCAGGAAAAATAGTCAGGCGCTCAGGATCTGGCCACTCTAGGAAACCTTTCCTGATTGTGTCAGCAATGCACACACTTTTAATCTGCAATAAGGACGTGACGTTCCTAAGAACAGTGCATACCCTGAGGACACGATGGCTCCCCAAGCTCGAGTATGCTTCTGATGTGCAGGTGTGCTGTGAAAAACAGTCCGATGAAAATAACACTGAAGTTTCATAGGCGTTTCCTTTCTGTCAGGGCTAGGTCAAATATACCCAAGCAAAAGATAATGCTTCTTATTTCTACCTCCACTTCTATCCAGCATCTAAAAACACACCAGGCTTTTTCTGCCTCTAAAATCAGCACCAGCAATAATTACACTCCGATCAGAATCCTGCTTATGGTTTTGCTAGTGAAACCTGTGGCAGAATGAGAAATCAGCTCAGTCTCCTGGAGATGTTTTAGTTCTACAGAGCAGTTCTACATAAAGTATATGGCCTGAAGACACATAGGAGGCCAACCTGTTAACTAAGGAGCTTTGGCATTTTAGTTTTTCTGATGACAACTGCTGTTACCAGTCTTGCCATAGTCACACAGATTTTGGAACATGGGATGTGAGTCCAGCTAAAGAAGCAACATTTAATTACACAGTGATACAGCAAAGCTTTCTGCTGATTTTTGGTGAGGAAATAAATATTGATCAAAGCCTAAAAGAGTTCTGGCATGCTGCTGCGTGTCAGCTTACGCTAAAATAGTCAGAGGCCAAGATTTTCCACTAACATGCATTCAGTAGGATGAGTACTGAAGACACCAAAATGGAAGGGAGGTTTCAGTGACAGTTAAAAACATGCCCACTGAAAATCGGGTCTTTCTGGCAGCTCAGACAGGGGAAGTGAAACCCAGAAGGAACTTTGCAGCTCTGAAATTTTTGGCTCTGGTCAACATAGAGGCAGTCTACTATTCTAAACAGTGGTTTTTAAGTCTGCAACGTTCTTATTTCTCTGTTGATCTTCAGTTACAAAAACTGAGTAGAAACATCTGCCAAAAAAGTACTCATCTACCCTCTCTCTTCTTGACGCCTTTTGAAAAGCAAGTTTATAAGAAGTGTCTTGTTCTGCTGTGAAGCCTGTAGAGGGAGCCCAGGTTAACAAATAACCCCTTGACCCAAAGCTGAGACACCACAAGGGACAGAGCTATCAAAACACAAACTTTTCTTTTGAAAAAATGCAGCAGAAAGAAACTAATAATTTAAGCAAAACTTAGTAATAATGGAAAAATTAGCAGCAGAAAGAGTATTGATAACATAAAAAACACCTGGCAAATTCTCTTTAAGTAATATAACTATTCAAGATACATTTATAGTGACGAGTGAGCTAAAAGATTAGGATCAAAATAACCGACCCACCCCAGGATATCCCAAGGAGTAAGTTTGTTTCTGTTTGGAAACGACCATGCAGCTAAAAAAGTGCAGTGCTTTATAAGGAGAGAGCGGCTAAAGCTCTCTCCTACTCTCCATGACCAGGCATCTCTGACTGCCATAGAGAGCGCTCCTGGAGAGTGTATCAAGACTGTGTCACGAAGCTATTTGTGGCCTGATTCTGCTGTCATTTGCACTAGTGGAACTCTGTCACCTTCACAGCAATTTCAGGAGACCCTCAATACACACTGAGGCACGGCTGTACTCATGAATATAGAAAAATATGCTCATACCACACACCACAAAATCACCGGTGGTTTGGTGTATGCCACAATTAATCAGAATAAACCCCGCGTAAATACATATCATCTGAGAGCAGGGCCAAAGGTCCAGACTCAACCTGATCCCAAAATTTGCTTATGGACAAGCCTATAAAATTAGATTTGGGGTTCCAGTCCATCAGATATGGAACAGACCACAACATTGTGATTCAGGTAAGAACCTCCCTAGATACCGTTCAGTCCTGGTTCCGGTCTAGACCAGGTTATGCTCTATGAAATTCAAGCACCCGTGTCCTTCCCTTTGGACTACCAACCACCCTCCCTCTCCTCGGCAGAAAGCTGTGCAGAGTGGAGAGGGAAGACTGGATTTGCTACATGTCTGTGCACGTGCCACAGGTGAAGAATACAGTTTTTGTTTTCCCTACCTTTTGCAGGCAGCCAGCATAAACAATGAAGCCTTTGGTATGCAGGTGCTTGGCCAAGGCAAATCCAAACCCTGAGTCACAACCTGTTATAAGCACAGCTCTGCTGCCAATCTGCAAAACAAAACAGAACAAAACGTGCTGGAATTGAGTATTTGAAATCAGTGATTTGCAGTGCACAGAACAAAACCGTGTCCTTGGCCAGGAGCAGTCCGTTCCAGGGACGTTCTCTACACTCATTGCCAGCTACTGCCACCCAGTGCCTCCTGAAGACAAGAAACGAAGGTTTCATACCAAGTTCACTCCAGTGAGGCAGGATCACTGTCCTCCCAACACAAAGAGAAGTTCGGCACCTCTGGCAACAGGCTCCCAAGGCAAAGAGACCAAGCAAACCACCATTCTCTGGCAGTTCACATCCATCTTGAAATCTGAAAATATACCAGACAGTTCCCAAGAAATGTTTTCCCTTCAGTAGGAACCGTTCCTATATGTTCAAAGCATGCAGGAGTCCGCTATTCTGTGCCATGCAGCCCGTAGGGCGTGGGGAAGATAGCTTGACTGAAGACAGGATATGGGTTAACCTTACTGACTGCTCACTCATCTTTCTCTCTCTAGCATGTAAACCCTCTAGTGCTGGATTTTAAAAGCTAAGCAGAATCAAGTGAGTTTAATATTTGAAATTAAGACCCGTTGGTCATCAGTCTTTGTGTCTGTTTTTTGGTCTTCTTATTTTCCAACTTACAATTGAAATAGGAGAAGTACATCTCCTTCCTTCTCCAAACTCCTCCTTCTAACCCAAAGAGAGGCAGCAGTTAAGTAACAGGTTAAAAATTGCATGGTGCATCAGACATTTCAGCAGCAACAAGTGCACATCCAGCAAGGTGCTGCTGTGGATGGGATTAGGTAATAATTACTTGCAATTCATTCCAACTCATCTCTTTCAACAAACTAGAAATTTGGCTTTCCCGAGCATACACAGGGACTGATCAGGGTCACACTGGAAGCCCAGCAGCAATGCAAGGGCCATATCTGAACTCCTCTGAGACTCTGTCCCAGGCTTACGGAGCAAGATGTGCATGCTCTAGCACTGCTACAGTGCTGAGTTCTGTGCCACAGGACAGGCAAGAGGGCAAAACATCCCCCTTCCTTTTGTCTGGCACTGTTCCTGGCAAGCTAGGGCCTTCAAGGAAAGGGCTGTTAAAGAAGAGGGTCACTCTCCAGAACAAGCGGTGAGGACACATTGATTTATTTACATCTCTTTACACAACCATAATCCAGAGTAAGTGCTTTATTGAGAATTTGTCATGCAAATTCCCTTCACTCTAAGGTGGACGATTTCATCTGCCGAGTGAGTTCCAAAAATAGAAAAAACCCACTAGTCTGATTGTTTATTTCCATCCTTAGCAGCATGTACCGTGCTACGTCAATGGAAGATCTGTGCTAGGAAAGAATGTGGAGTATGTTGGAGAGGTCCAGCTCGGAGTCTTTCTGGCAAATCAGAAAGAAGAATTTGGTCACCAGGCTTCAGGGATTTTAAAACCCCAGCTCAGCAGAACTAGTTCCTGGAAACCACAATCACACTCACCTGATCGACTTCACTTGCATAAGAGCGGCTGCCACATGGGGACAAGAGAGGGAAGCAAAATCTTTGCACCGGCCTGTTAAAAAAAAAAACAAACAACAGAACAATCAGGCATGGAATATCTTGTCCGTACCCTGGTGCTGCAGCATACACATGAAAAGGAATGTAGTGTTGCCTATATACATGATGTAGACTGTAATTTGAGAAACTGGAATCCAGTCTACAGCTCTCCTTAGTCTGAGCCTGTGTGTTTCCTACAGTATGAAACATTTGTTTCTCAAAAGACCTTGATGCTATTTCCAGCTGCAGAAGCTGTCTGGATATTACCAAGAATTCTCAAATAGCTCCTGGTCTGGAGGCACAGAGCTGCTTCCACCCACAAAATGGGCAGTGCAGTATTTTCATTTCTAACACAACAACACTCTCACTTAGAGTTGCACAAAGCTGGGGTAGGGGAAGTTATTAATTTGTCTGAAGAAAGTATTCTGCTGTGGCATTGTCTCTTATACCCAGTCTAAGGTTGAATTTGCTTGGATCTATCTTGCTGCTTTTACACACAGCTCCACCCTTCTGTCATTTGGGATGACACTTCTTCCTCTGCCGTGACTACCTATTAGATACTCTTAGATTTTATATCCCCTCTTCACAACTGTTTAAGCTAAGAGACACTATGTCTTTGAGCAATACCTGCCATGCAGATCTGAAGTCCTCCGCATAGTATGTCTCACTCCCAGGAAGACAAACCATGTTCACAAAGACAGACCAGAGCAAAGCAACAATGCCTTCCAGGGAGTGAGATTCTATTTAGAAAAGCTACGCTACCAGTAGCATCACACTGTCTTAGGTCTTGCCATCATTCGTCAAAACTGTGCCTAGACAACACACCGGAGTGACCCTAGCCTCTGCCTTTGCCAGCCACCTCTCTGGATTATATCAGCTTTTTCATTTTTGCTTTGGGCACTGACATTGCCCTCCCAGAGCCTTCTGGCCTTCCCCTAGACTTGCTGTACTTCATCAACCCTCTGGCCCCTCTAACAACATCTATCCTTCAGCAGAGCTTATATTCCAGGCCGCTCTTCTGTCTTCTAAGTGAATTTGCATAATCATTCACAATTATCTCCTGCTCAGACATCACAGGTGCTTCCAGGGTGACCTGTGCTACACTGAACAGCAATCTGCAGACACTCTGGCCTCTGAGCTGCATCTTGGGAAAATAAGGCTAGAAAAAGGGTCTGCTAGGGCTGAAGCTTTGAACCAGATGGGAAAGGAGCTGATTTATATTCAGGCAACGGTGTTCGCTCACCTTCCTGCAACTGTTTAGCTCTTTTTCTAACTTTGAGTGTCACAAGCCAAATCAGCTCTTGAAACAGCTACAGCCAATTTAATTGCTGCAAAGGTCAGTCCCCAGGCAAAATCTGTGTTAACATCACTGACCTGCAATCCTGGCTTGGAACTTTTATCTCAACAATAAACTTCTTGGTGTGTCTCAAAGTGCTCAGAAATGTTCATAACATTTCTTTTAGTTGCATGAACTTGATTCTTATTTTTCAGTGTCATCTCTGGTCCTGTAATTTCACTGCAGAGCACTGATTTGCTGCACTCTATTCACAATAACCTGTAGAGAATAACTACTTGACATTCTGCCTACCTTGACCTGAAGGCAAGGGCATACAATAGATGCTGGCTGCTGATCAGCAGGAATGTCATCAGAGGAAACAGCTACGATGCGTATGCGATGTTAGCCCCCACACTAATGTACCACGAGCCACTTTTGTCATTCTGCATGACTGAATTCTAGAGACTTTTAAAATGCACAGATGGTCCTCGAATTGGATCTGTGCCTGTAACCATGCATTCGCTTTTGTTCAGTTACACCAAAAAAGGCAGCCCTCAGCTTGAAGAGTCAAAGTATATAAATGCTACCTCAATGCATTAAGATACCAGTATAGTGACAACACTGCCTTTCAGATGAACAGTTGGATTTCCATTTCAGGTTTAGCAGCTTGTGGGTACTTCAAAAATGCAACACATTTTTGCCCTGAGTACAAGACACACAAAGCACAAATACACAGTAAGCAAAACAAAAGAAGAAGAAGAAAAAAAAGAATATGCTGAAAATTCTTTTCTCAAGTTAATAAAGCATTAATTTGTATTTTTAAGGCCACAGCAGATTCCTGCCGGTGCAGTTTTGGTGTGTGTGGAGTAAATAGGAGATAAAAGGCCTATGTCTGTTTGCATAGGAAATCTCTAACAGCTTAGCTATGTTTAGTCTCTACAACTCCCTGTTATGGGAGCCACCCTTGACGGTGATGGTGCTGGACACCACTATCAACAGCAGTAGAACAACACTGGAGGTGGCAGTTCTTGCTTAGCAAGCCATGAGCCACTTTTAAATGGCTTATGTACAATTAGTGGTACACACACCATAGTTTGGGAACCCTGCTCTAAAGCAAAGCCAGTGAAAGCACTCAACTTGCTCTGAGTTTGGACTAGTAGGGTTCCCATCGTATGTCAATATAAAAGGTATTTTTTTCAGAGCTAGGAATTAGAATTAGATAGGCAATTTTCTGCTCATGTTCAGAAAAAACCAGCTTCATTACTCAGCCCACCTCCGTTTCTCACTAAAACCCTCCCTCTCAACTTTCTCTCATTTCATGTGATTCATTGCCTCTTTAATGAAGTCATAGAAATATATGACAGTTCCTTGCACTGCAGCAAGGCCTACTTGCTGATATTCAGGAATAATCTTTGCTTGACACTGAATTAATGCTCTACTCAACCCGCTTCTGACTGCAGACGGTTGTCCAAGTGTGAAAAAAACCATGTTGCCAGCCCCTCCTTGCATATACAGTCCATCTCCTCTGTGCTCAGCTCAATGACTGAGCACTGCCACAGGTTGCCCAGGCAGGTTGTGGAGTCTCCATCCTTGGAGATACTCAAAAGCCGTCTGGACACAGTCCTGGGCAACCAGCTCTAGGAAGCCCTGCTCGAGCAGTGGTGTTGGACCAGATGACCTCCAGAGGTCCCTTCCAACCTCAGCCATCTTGTGATTCTGTAAATAAACTGTCCCACTGAAATCAAATGAGCCCTCGACGTGTGCCTTACTCAAGATCTCACTCCTTCTTCTTCTCCACCAAGTTACTTACCTGAAGCCGTTCCCTGGGTCCTTGAAATTCAGGGCTTTCACGGAGAAGCTCAGGACACGCCGGGACAGCTTGGTAGCCAACATGCTCGCAATTAACACAGTCTACCAACAGCAAGACTGTTCTCCCTTAGCTCTGTAATACAAGATAGCATCTCTGTTTTAGTTGCTCAATTATTTTGTAAGTCATGCTGACTCGATGCATTTCAACAAGAAAATAAAGTCCAAAGAACTCATCTTTCCCCCTTGCAGTCCCTCACTGAGATAAACAGCTCAACCTTCAACCACCTCAAGATGCTTTTAAATAAGGAAAAAGATTGTAAGTAAACTGACAAGCAGGGAGGCGTTTAAAGATAATGGTGATTTCTCCTTCTTTAATGCATCTTTAACTGTATTCTCTGGAACAGCTAAAAATTAAGGTACTTACATGCAATATATTATTTCAAGTGAGCTATATGAAATAATTTTAAACTAAAATATAAGTTCAAGTCACAGGTGATGTTATGTTGCATGTTCCCAAAGCAATCCTTGGGCTTTACAACTAGTACAGCATGCAGTTAAAAACACATTTCTTTGTAATTAAGTAGCTGGCGATGCTGGACTATGCACAGGGAACCACCATTAAACTCACTATGGGGTGAAAACAGCTCAAGAACAAAGTTAAGTATGGAAAGTTAATTTCAATCATATTCATCTTGGATAAAACCGATGCAGCGCACAAAAAACATCTCCCCAGCTTAACGCACAGCTTCCTTTATTAAAGCAGAAAAACGGTATCTAATTGTTAGGGCTTATTTGCATCTCTGCCGAAGGCTGGGCTGCTTGCTGCAGCAGTTTCAGGGCCTGCTAGGAAACAGGCCTCGACTGAAAACCAGCGAAGTTACCACAGAAAGAGCTATTGTGGGGCACCAAGCTCAGAAGGGAGAGGTCCAGGCTCAGGAGGACTAGCTGGCTCCGGTAATCCTCTGAAATTCAGCCGGTTTGATCAAATTCGAGAGCTCGGCTGCTGCCCACGCAATTTTTTGTAACGAATTTTCTAAGGCGGGGGCGAGGGGACGGGCCTTCCCCGGGCAGGCCACGCCGGTCCTGCCCCACGCAGGGGCGCGGCTCCCGCGGCCGGGAACGGGCTCACGGCGCTCGCGCGCGTGGCGGCCCCACGGC
>NW_008795629.1:1303667-1313223 GCF_000699145.1 Aptenodytes forsteri
GCAGTGTGCGCCAGCCGAAACGGCGCTGCCCGAGCGGGCGGCTGGGCTGGTGGAGGCTTAACACAGACGCTGCGAGGGGAGACGAAATGCCGAGCTGTGAACAGCCCCGGGCAGGCTGCCGACCCCTCAGACGGGGCTCGGCCGGGGCCACGGTGCAGCTGACTGCTGCCGTGCTGACCCCTGCGCCGCTGCGACACCCCGCTTTGCTTCACAGGGTTCACGAAACAGTGGGCGCGTGGATTTTGTTCCAGTACTCGAAATTTGGGAGCGAGCGTAAGGGAGAAGAAAAGCCCTGTGAATGGAACAGAATTGCATAACCAGTCTCTTTCATATGTTTTAAAAAAATTACACAAAATGTCTGGGGTTCTTTCACTGGATTGGAGTTAACTTAGCTCTTGCTTATGCTCCAGACAACCTTTCTGCAGGCACTGGGAAGGACTTGCAAGTGAACATATGTTTGCTCCAGGGCCTCCAGCTCAGCCCTGCCCCTCTGAAACGGCCAGATAACAGCTTTGGCCCATTTGCAACCTCCCACTTTGCTCTTCTTCCATCCACTCTGCTCCCCTGATGTTCCCCATCCCTGTCCCACCTAGGAAAATATTCCATTTAGTGAATATTTTCAGTTCCTTTTCCTGGGATTGAAAACCTCAACTTCCTGAGTCTGGAAAAAGGGAACAAGCAAAGTTTACAGTGTAACTGCTCTCATTTTGGAATTAATCTGTTTGATAATAAGCAGATGGTTGGGGAGGGCATAAAAGGGAACGGGATCCAGAAAACAAGTGACAGCAGAAGAAGATAACATCTAGGCAAGCATGGTGGGTTCCCATATTGTCCAGAGAGACTGAGGCTGAAAAAGTAGCTTCACTTTCCTTAGCCTCTTTTGCAATAAATGTGTATAATTTTGATAGATCACCTGCATGAGTAAAGTAAATTCTACTATTTAATAAAGCGATCATATCCCAGTAGGAAAAGCTGGTGAGGTGTGTGCACCTGAGCTGGCTGCAGCTTCAAGTCAGGTTGCCTCGCCGGGGCTGTTTAAACTGTGTGGAACGTGTATTACAGTGCTGTGGATCACACGGCGAGCATGCAGACAGTACTACCCCGCCCAGACGCCACAGCAGCACCTCCAGTACAAGAAGTTATTCTGCACTCTTAGCAGGTCTCAGCTTCCCTGGCAGCACTGTACACAAGTGCCGTCTCCTGCGCAGTGTTCCCTGAGAGCACTGTGTGACTGTTAGTGAGTGAGGCACCTGAAGTGCCTCAAAACGCTGGTTAAGGTTGCTGTGATGCCTTCTAGAGAGGTGATAGCTAGTCCTCTCTGCCTGTCTCAGCACTGTGTCAAACTGTAAGCTGCAGACTGACCTTATCAAACTCCAGGAACAAGGCCCATTAGGCCTTA
This sequence comes from Aptenodytes forsteri, assembly GCF_000699145.1. Classification (NCBI taxonomy): domain Eukaryota; kingdom Metazoa; phylum Chordata; class Aves; order Sphenisciformes; family Spheniscidae; genus Aptenodytes; species Aptenodytes forsteri. The sequence goes on from NW_008795629.1 coordinate 1,305,067, forward strand.
TCTTGGGACTTTCAAAAGATAAGGATGATCGGGCTTTTCCGTGTGTTCAGAGGTTTTTTGGGGATAGGATCTTTTTGGCTGGGAATGGGGTCGCTCCCTGCTCTCATCCCTGGGAGCTCTTTGTCAACCAGGCATGGCACAAAGACGGGGGCAGCTACAGATGGGAGATCTAGTACATCCCTTGGGTTTTTGCATGCTTGTTAGCACTGCTGGGGCCTTGGTCTGTTACGAACCGTGCTGCTGTAGTCACATGTTTTATTACCAGCAATTAGGGTAATAGCAAATAATTGACAAATAATCACAGGAACCTTCTCCTACTGTAAGTTGTTCCTCACTTTTCTCCCCATTATAGACAGCTAAGAGGATTTTTAAACCTCCTCCTTTCTGTCTACATTTTGGTGGTTTGGTGTTTGGGTTTTTTTTAACCAGAGAAAGCAAACCAGCTGCTGAGAGCTAAAACTAGATGCACACAGGAACACAGCTCAGCCATTTGCTTTTATCTCCTGCAGCTGAGCTCTGTCCTTATCAGATGGGCTGACTGGGCATCTTCTGTGTTTGCCTGTTCTGGAAGTAGTTGCAACTTCTTTTGCGCAGTTCCTGCTCTTTTGGGAAGTCCTCTGTCTTCAGGGTTCAGAGGCAAAGGGCTTAGGGAGGTGAGGCAGAGAAAAAAGTCAAATCCTTTCTTTTCCATGGACCAGCTTGCTGAATTATTGTGGCAAATTCTGTGATTTGATTCATACTTGATCCTCATCTCTCCTGGAGTTGTGTTACTGTAAATTAAATTAAGACTGAGCACTGTATATTTAATTCTCACTTATCTTTTGTCCTTTAGCTGAAGCTACCTTCGGAGCTTCAGCAGAGCTAGCCTGTAGCTGGGTGCTCTTTGAGTATAGGAATCGGTGTTAATGTGGATGTTTGTATGATAAATGCAGGGTAGACTTTTGATCAGTTCTCATTTCAACTTCAGATCGTGACTCCCCTTTGAAAGCAGTAACTTCAGCATGAGTTAAAGGGCAGGACAGGGTGTAGCTTATTTGCATATTGCTCTCTGCTTGGGCTCATCTTGAGTTTGTGCAGTAATGCTTTGATCGCTATCACCCTGCAATTATTCCTTATTGCCACTTCACTACCATGCACGTCAGCAAAACCAGATCAGAGAGCACTGGTGATTGCCCCATTTCTGTCTGAAAAAGTGGCTGGACCAGCCGGTGCGATTCATACGTAAGTAGCATAAAATACAAATGTTCGTATTCCAGCTGTTGTTAATACAGTAACAGGGAGTATTAGTTGCAGATATCTCCACAGAGATGGAAGTGACCTCACTTCCTTATTGCATTCTCTAGATCTTTATTACTGTATGACGTTATTCCCTCAAGGATACGGTTTCAGTTTGGAGCAGTGTGCAGCACTGCAGCTGGGTGCCTGCTAGTTGGGTTAAGCATTAGGAGTTCATTGCTTCACAGCTGTGGTGAGGAGAGCAGGGGAGAGATGGCTTCCAAGCAAAGAAAGAGGGTGAATGGGCAGTGTTTCACTACAGGCTTCTCCAGGATTTGGGATTCTGTTTTCAGATCTAACACAAGCCTGTTGTGTCATACCAGATGGAGTATCAAATTTTCTCTCTCAATTTATCCGTCAGTCAAAAGATAATAACGTAGGAGAGAACCGTAGGATTTGATAAATTGTTCCTGTTAAGGCTGCAGTGTTTCAGAAGGAAACCCTAACCTGTAGTCACATTCCTGCATGCTAAAATACAGCATGGAAAGTACCGCATAGAGTGGGAGTAGGGGAACAGACAATAGAGTCACTCTGCAGTTAAAAGAGCTGCTGTACAGTTCAAGCAGGTGACATACTATCATTTGGATGTTTTCTGTGCTGCTTTTTCTTATAATGCCTATGAGTTGGTAGATCATGAACTTCTTTTGAAATGTTTCTGTTCTGCTTTGGCCACTGATACTTGAAAGAGTTACTGTTCTAGCTTGGGTATCAAGACAATGCAAATTGTTACAGACCAGCAACTGAATAAATTTAGGGTTTCACAGTAGTTGGGAGCTGGTTGTGTTTCTACACAGTAATCTTGTCACCTCCTTTACGCTGGTTGACCCAGCAGAAGCTCTACTGAAATTGCTGGGTTTAGACTGTGGTCAGGTTTGTGTGCAGACAGGTACGTGGCCACTGTGATTTGCAGCTGGAATTGTACCTTGTAAACACTGGCTGGCCCTGGCTGCGGGGCTGCAAGCTGCTCCTGTGCTATGTCGCTGGGTGCTGGTGGTGCCTGCAGCGTTGCAATATCTGATGATATCGTATTACTGTCTTTCCCCACACAGGCTGAAGGAAAGGCGGTGCTAATAACAGGCTGTGACAAAGGTTTTGGACATGCCTTGGCAAAACAGCTTCACGCAAAGGGGTTTACTGTTTTTGCTGGATGCTTGCTTGTGGTGAGTAGTAATATTGATCAAAAGTCTTCTCTGATTGGAGAAAAATGCTTCTCAAGTGACAGCATCTTCATCTGCAGCCTCTGTTTACCCTAGTCCAAGGCCTGAGGGAAGTGCAGTGGGCAGGGATTGTTAGATCTTCCATTGCTTCATCTGCCTGTTGCATCTTGTCATTCCTGTAATTCTGAGCTCTGTAGGGCAGGGACTGTCTGTCAACTGCATGTCTGTACAGTAGCTTGCACAGTAGGGCACTGCTCACTGCTGGAAGCCCCTCAGCAATACTGCAACACGCTTAATAAATCTGATAGTCCAAGATTGCTATGGCACTCTGGCTTTCTGTTTTCCCTGGCATCTCTGTTGCTGTCTTTCATTCTGTCACTTTCCTTTGGGGACACTCGCCTCAAAGTCATCTCCAAGCTGCCTCTCCTGCCTTGTTCAGGTTCTGTTTCCAAAGTGTCTTCTAACTGTGCTTCTACAGCTTCTGTAGAAGCTATTCAGTTTCTGGATAGCTGAATAAACAAATTTACTGTACCTTTCTGATATCTGTAGGTCTCACCCTCTGTCACCTGTGTTTGGCAGATGGCATCACTTGTTGTAAAAGATCAGTTTAGGCACACTGAATCAGAAGGGGTTGCAGACCCATCATCTCAGTCCCTGCTCTTGGAGGTAACCATGTTGTGTAATCCTCTTTATAAACTGGGCCAGCTCCACTTCCATCTCCGCTGGGGTTTTACCCTTACTATGCTTTTTTGCTGTTTCAATAGTCAAAACTCCTGTAACTTCCGACCTGAATTGTTCAAAATCAGTTCATACCCACTTGTTTCTCCGTTTGAAGATGGCCATTTCAGCACAGGTGCTCAGGGAGTGATGACCACAGATTCTTGAGTAGTGTGGAGGGCGAGAACAAACAAAAAAAGGTGGCCCATTGCGTGTGTGATCTCAGCGGAGGTTACGTTCTTCCACCACACCAGAAGGGAAAGTTATCAGCTGACATATTGTGTAACTTGAGAGCAAGAGAGTCCTGTTGGAAAATTGCCACTATCTGGAAATTTCCATGTGGAGGCTCTGTAAATCCTTCAGTAATCATGTCATACGCTGCTTTGGGATGCCTGTCTCTGTGGTGATAGCAAGTCAGGCACTCAACTTTACAGAGCAGCAAGTGTAGGGAACAGAAAGGAGAGGGGAGATAGGGTGGTCTGAGAGGGCTGTTCAGACAGCAGCACGCTACTGCAGAGCAGACAGGGCCAGGCTCCATTTGAAGCCACATAAAGAAAATAAATGCTCCTGAAGTGAGCCCTGCTTTCTTGTTTTATTGATAGAAAAAAGCCATATTACTTCTTGATCACAGATCAAGATCATCTGTCCCAGAATGGCCGGGCGGCTCTCAGTATTCCCTCTGATCTGGCCTGGCAACTTCTTATTCAGAGCCAAAATTTTTGTGGTTCTGTACTTACATTCTGTGTGGAAGTGGAAACTGCATCAGCAATCATAGCTGATCTGCAGGTGACTTTCAGGAGATTAACTGAGCACTTGACCCTGAAGGGGTAGAGAGTGAGAAAATGTGATTTTTCTTGTTCTGTGTGTTAATAAATTTTCAGGAGACCTGGACTTGGAGCCCCAGGTTTTCACTTGTGGATTTTTCCCACCCCCCTGGATTGTTAGTGTTGTCTTACCTGCTGTTAGGTGCAACTAAAGGACAGGGTCTGGTGGTAACACAGTTATCTGGATAGCTGTTACAAAAATCTTACAGCCGAATGCTTTCTACAGTTCTTGGGACAGCCACCATCCTCATGGAACAGCCTTGTGTTTTAGATGGTTGAGGGAGGCAACAGCCTAGTAATTTAAAATTTGATGAGCAGGAGCTCACTGAAAACTTAATTGTAGAATGAATGTGGGATGAAAATGGTTATAAATCTAGAGCTGACTGCTCCGAGAAAAGGAAGCATATAGTGACTGCGGAAAAGGATGATGGATCCGAAAGAAGCAGGAAACATCAGTGAAGGCAGGTTGCTGTTAGGTCAGATCACTTGTGAAGAACAAGGTATGAGCATATGAGAGATTATTGCTGATAATCTCTGCACACGCAGCGTGGCTAGGGATGCAGCTACCCTATGGTAACTGGCCGTGTGCATCTAACTGCTCATGACAAATGCAAGGAAACTTACCCTGTCATGAGAGAAGAGCGAGCTGCTGTAGGTTCACTGCAGGGTCAGAGCAGGTATGGGGGCAGTTGTAGAGCAGATGCCAGGCTATTAGTTCACACATAGTTACTCCATCATCACTTGCGTGCTTTTATACTGACAATTAAAGGATCCCTGATGTACTAGCCACCACAGAAAGCTCTTGCGTTAAATACAAGATGTTACGCTGTCAGCTGCATCAGGAGCTTTTTAATGATCAGACAGTCAAAAATAAAGCCACAGGAGTAACAAGAATACTGCAAGCAGGCTGGGATAGAACTGGAGAGGGTCAAGTACAAAAGGGATTTCATTTAGCAAGGACAAGTAAGTCCACAGAGAAAGTTTCTGTTAATATATTAGGATTAAGATGGAAAAACACACAAATCGATTACAAAATAACCTGAAAAGTAGAGAGTACAGAAAAAGTTGAAATAATCATTGTCTTATTTTCTTTGATCCTACTGAAAAAAAGGATAAATTTTTTTCAGATGCCTACTGCCAGCAGTTTTCATGAGGACTGTGGGCGAGAAAAGGGAAAGAACCGGGAATGTTTACATAAATGGATGTGTTCAAGTTCATCAGGCCTGATGAAATGTACTGAAGAGCATTTAAAGGATAAGCCATTGTGATTTCAGCCCCACGGGTGATATTTTCAGGAGCACCTGGAGGCCGGAGGATTTCCAGAAGGCTGGAAGAGGGCAAATATTGTACTTCCCTTCCCAAAGGAGACAGACCTCTGGAATTGCCAACCAGGCAGCTCACCTTCGGTGCGCTAGATGAGGTTGCAACACACTGATCTGTCGATTTTACAGATGTCTAGATCATAGTGTGATACACACTGTCTATATAAGTTTACCGGGAACAGACTGTGCCGTGTCAGTCTAATCTCGTTCTGGCGAAGCAGCGGAGTGGTTAAAGGGGAAGGAATAAATGTATCCTGAATAAGGGTTTTGACACAGTCCCTCATGATAGTCTCATGAGCAAACTTACGCGCTAAGCCTGTGACTGCTGTTCCGTCTCTGAAATTTTCTTGGAAGTGCCCCCTGGAATAGAGTTCCCTTGGGGAAAAAAAAATGTGCATGGTGCCAAGCAGGGAGGATTGCAGGCCCTTTGGGGAGTAGGGTTCAAAATGATCCTGATAGATCGGATGGAGTCTGAAATCAATTGGATGGAATCCAGTAATGACAAATATGAGGTGTTCTGCCTAGGAAATGCAGGAAGGGAGCGGGTGGATAGGGGGGGAACTGGTGCAGACGGAGCAAGCCGGCCAGATCCACGGGCATTCAGCATTGTGTTTGTGGCTTCCTGATTCCTACTGACATCTTGCTGCGGGTGCCCAAGTGCTTGCCAGGACCTAATCCTGAATCCCACGAGCTTCCCTGAGAAAAGGCCATAGCTCGGTCCGTTACAGGAGGGCTCTCTGCTAACAAGCCCCTGTAGGATCTGCCTGTCCCTCAGCACCAGCTGCATTGGGATCCTCTAAACCACAGCAGGGAGAGGAGCGAGCGAGGGGAAGGGGAGGCAGCCGAAAGCTGGAGCGAGGCTCCTCTGCTGGGTGGAGAGGACTGGTGTGGCTGTCGGGCTCCCCGCTCGGGAGCAGCCCCTGCTAGGCAGAGGGTGGGGTGGGCAGCAAGAGCCACGCAGGGCTGCGAGGGCAGGATAACCGGGGGAAATGAGATAGCTGGGAGGAAGCGGCGAAGTCCCACCGAAGGCCTCTCTGGAGAGTACTCAGGCAGCAGGCTGGGCTGGAGCAGGGCAGCCCTCAACTCTGATGGAACTGGGAAGGGGAAGCTGGGGGATTCTCTTGAGAGGACAAAAATCAGACAAAAAATGACAGCAAAGGGAGGGGGGAGAGGTTTTGCAGGAGCAGTTGGGCCATTGCTGCCAGAACCTCGCTCAACTCGCGCTGCTGCGTGGCTCCTGCTGGTGAGTCCCAAGGCCACGAAGGCCATTCCAGGGAGGACAGCCAGGCTGCTCCCACGGGAACTGCTCCAGGTATTTTCCAAGCCAGCGAATCTACCGTTTAAAAAACAAGGAGGAAGTACCATGTGGGTATCTGAACAGGGAATGTGCTTACAGCCCCTGAAGACCACAGGACATAAGATGATGTTTACGTCTTTCCATAAAAATACATGGCTGCTTCATTTGTGAAAAGGTTTTCTGGACAAAAGAGTTAAGCAATTTGTTTTACAGTTAAACAGTGGCTGAGGTGGTGTCTGCAACTATGAAAAGTGGTTCCAATTGATACTACATGTTGAAGTCAGTCTTCCAAAATCAATATGTTTTGTCAACAATGAATAAATTGTAGCTGGGAAGGTAACTTTGCAGATTGAGTTACACTGGTGATAAGGGGAAATTCATTTCAATATGAATAATACGAACCATTTATACTGGATTTTTAAGTTGCTGGCCTATGACTTTGTTTCTCAAAAAACAGTGGAAATAGTTCTTGCTTAGTTTATAAGGATTATGAAAGTTTAAAAAACATGTAGGAAAAGTTGTTTTCAGTGCTCTGAAATGACAACTGGTACTTGAGTACACATATAGTTAATTTTTTGTTTCTATATAGATACAGTAAATCTGTCTTTACAAGCTGAATTAGCTCCACTTTATTCACTGTTAAGTAGCTGAAAGTTGCTTTGTATAACTCGGTGAGATGCAAGAGCATCTTCCAGAAATACAGTGAGGCATCACACAACCCTCACCCGTTTCAAAGAGAATATAATATTTTGGTGACTATGTTATTAACTACTTGTAACACCACTTTCAGAGATTCTTTTTCGTGGCTAGATAAGAGGGCTAGACGCAGCATGTCACCATGTTCGATGTGCATTAGAAAAACTTCAAGTCTTTATTTGCTGTTTTTGTGATACCTGGAAATAAATTAGTTGTGAAATGATATGCAGCCATGGGGCCAGCAACTCATTCCTACTATTGTCATAATGCTGGTGTAACTATATATTGATTTTTAAGAGAGCTACCCTGTTTTACTCAAGGCTGTGATGGACGTTTCAGCTCTTTTCCTTCATTACACGTCATTGTTCACTGGACTGAAGGTGGAGGTGAGATGTTGTATACTATATTCATTAAATAGCCTGAGATGCATAAAGAAAAACTAAGCAGTTACATGTTTTTTACATCAGCCTGGTTGCAGAGGCAGCTGAGCAGGTGACTGTGGGAGGGTTGCTCACCTTGTTTGCCCTTGTGCTGTGGGAGTTGGTATCAAGTGCTAAAGGAAGAGTGGCAGCCAGGCATGGTGACTCACCGATTCATAACTTCTTCCTCCCTAATGAGGTAGAGCCTGTGATTCAGGGAGTAGTTTGGTGAATTAAATCTCAAGCCTGCTGTGGAACTGCATGGCTAACCTGTGCTCTTTTCACTTTTGTTATATACTACCTGAGTAAGGCTGTAAGGCTTAGGCAGCAATCCTGTCTGGAAGTGACCGGGTAAAGTTTGGAATTTGCAGTGTGTTTATGTTTGAATAAACAAAAAAACCCCCACAATAGTAACAGAATCTCTAAGGGGGGGGGGGGGGGGGGGAAAAA
>NW_008795629.1:1313315-1342222 GCF_000699145.1 Aptenodytes forsteri
GGGAGTGGGGGGGAGGGGGGGGGGGGAGGGAATAAAGGAAAAGGATAGAAAGGAAAGCAGAGCCATCACGTTCTTATTACCTATAGTGGGAAAAAAAAGACTTGTTCTTGCTTCCTCAGCCACAATCTCCTCCTTTCAGGCCTCATGTCTGTAATCTTCTTGTTGTGTGGAGATCTCCACTGTGCCTGTATTCCTGTGCATCCTGTTCTGCTGTGTAGTAAGAGCAAAATATTATTATTATATAGGTTCAGCTGTAAATGTTTCCTGCGGTATCCTGTAGCATCAGACTAGTTGCTGTTAGGCATGCCAAAGGTGTCCCTGCTGTCTTGTTTTCAAAGTGGTCTGACAATACTATTTCATTAGAAGCCAGGCAATATTTTGGGATGAGTACAGTGTCCAGTTAGCCTTTTGCTTTTAAGCCTAGAAAATCTGACTCTGATTTCTGTACAAGTGTTTGCTATGTTACCTGCAGAGCATGGAGACTGAGGCAGTGGAGATTCATCCACGGTTATCCCAGGCTGGCACAGTATTTCACGGTGTTATGGATGTGAAATCCTTCGTGCGAGGAGCTAACAGCAGGGGCTTTGTGACCCTTCAGAGCAGCGGGTCGCTGATGCAGATATAGGAGCTGTGCTGGAGGGAATAGGAAGATGGCTGTGGGTTGCACGCTGGTTTATGTGGCTCGTGTGCTTATTTGTGTAGCAGGTTTACGCCTCTGTGTGCAATTTCAAGAGCTTCTATTTCCTGTTCATGTGAACGTGCCTGGCCCCAAGCTGTATTACTGTTCCTTGTCCATCTTAGCGGGGACATCTTTCTTTTCTGCTGAACAGGATGAGAATGGAGATGGAGCCAGGGAGCTGAAGAACATGAAGTCAGATCGCATGAAAGTGCTACAGATGGATGTGTGCAGTGACCAGGAGGTGGCTCAGGCTGTGGATTTTGTGAAGAGGACCCTGAAGAAGCCAGAGGAAGGTATGTGGGGATCTTTGTATTTCCTGCACAGAGCAGGCCGTGCACTGGCCAGGTCGTTCCCTCTCTGCACCACCAAAAGAGGGTTAACAAGCCTGGAGACCTGTGACGGTGTGTGGCTGGCAGTCAGGCAGTGTGGTACCCAGGTCAGTGAGGAGAATTGTCTTGCTGTTGATGTGCTGGCCACATGGAAAGAGACCAGGACTGGCTGGAGGATTAGGCTCTAACTCTACATCCTGTAAAAAGTGATGAGTGGCAGCAAGCCCACAAGAGCCTGTGTCTTTCTCCTTGAGTGTCTGTGAAGGGCATAGGATGGCCAGAGCCTGATCCCCTCCTGGTGCTCCTGCTGCAGTCTGGCTCATACAGACCTGTCTGTAGTGACCCTGCTAGTGAAGAGGTGACAGGCCCTGGCTGCTTACTGCTGTCCCCTCTGCTGTGCTGGTACAACCTGTTCACGTAACTGAGTGCTGAGCTGGAGCACAAAACTGACCTGCCCCCAAACCTGGATTATTCTTCAGCCAGGTCAATCCATGCTTTCAGTTTGCCATGCGACATCCCAGAGGTGATGTGAGGCAGGATCCAGGGTGGGCTTGGCATAGACTACCTTAATCCACATGCCACCTTAAGCATGAGTCCAGTTCATGGACCCTCAGAGCATGTGAAAGAAGATAGAAGCCCCTTCTGCATGCTTCTTTCCTTCTTGGAAGTGGTTTGCAGGGAGGTTGTGAGGCTTCTTGCTCTGCATAGGTTTCTCTGCAGCCTCTGTGCAAGTAGCAAGCTGGACAGCAGCTGTAGACCCAGGCTGAGGGTGGACTGAAGTTTCACATCTGTAGCTCCAGGACTTAAGGGTCGTGTGGTTGCTCCTCTTGAAGTTTGGATGAGACTGCCGTGGGCCTGTCTTTGTTCACAGCAAGTATAAAGCTAGTAAATAACAATAGCTCTAATCTTCATGCAAATTACGTGAGCACACCCTTCCTCCTAAAACAAGCATATGAAATGTAACCGAGTTATGTACAAGCTCTGATCCCACACATGTTCTCTCTGCATGATTTTTCTTCCTACACAATCACCCAGCCCTCGTCACACATTTCACAGCTTCTCAAGCTTTTCCTGAAGAGCCCAGCAACAGCAGTGGTGGCACAGAGCCATTTCCCACTGAGTGAAAGCTTGTAAGGGACCATCTCTGTTGCTTCTATAAATGCGGCAGTGTTTGCAAAACCATGTGTGCAGCAGGGACAGAGAAGTCTTGCATCCTTGATCAGCAAGTTGGACTGGTTCCTCCTGCTCTTGAGAGCCTTACCCTGTAAGGTTACCTTGTTTGCTCCAGCACAGTGTGCAAAGCAGCAAAGGCTTCTTTTTAGGCCCATCAGTGCGACTGAGTTTTGGGGCTTGCCAATAAGCAAGTGTTGAAACGTAGAGACTATTGAGACTGAGGTGCCTTGCACAGAGGTGCTTGTTGCTCACTGAGTGTGGCCCCAGAGGAGCTAGTGCAGAACAGTTCTTGCGCTGTACATTTATACCTCTTCTCTCTGTGCTGTGTACATAAGGCTAAACTCATTTCAATAGGAGTGCCCCTGTTTGTTTTCAGTCTTAAGCAGTTCCTACTGTATTGTTGACACTAAAGCAATAATAGTGATAAGGCTCTGCTCAATAAACACACCGCTGTCCAGCAAGCAGCCCTGTGACCGGGTACTATCAGCACTTTGTTCTGTACGTAACGTGACTGATTGGTGAGCAATGAAATTCCAAGAATGAACTATTGTAAATAATGTTTTCATGAACGTCCCTGAATCTAACCTTGTAACCCCAGAAATGGGAAATCGTTGTAGAGAAACTTAGAATCGGGAATACTCTGCAGAGGTCAGTTTGGGACTGGCAGTTTAAGTCTTTTGTGGTCTTTGGTAAATCACTGCCAAATTTGCTCTGCGTAGCTGCTTGTTACTGGTGAAGTTACACCATCAGATGCCCTGTTTCCATGGTCCTCCTGCTAGCGATTAGAGCCTGCTTTGCAGCAGCACAGGGGACCCCCTTCAGGCTGAGATGCTGTGGTGGCTGCCAGATGAGTGTGAATTTCGGAGTTATCTTGACCTATTAAAGCTGGCAGCTTCAGTAAGTACAGTAGCAACAGGCAGAGCAGGAGTAGATCTTGGGCAGAACAGGAGTAGAACTACCTGACTGCAGCATTTAGAAACTTGAATTAATAAAGACGGAAGTAAGGATATGTGAGCAAGAGGTTTTCTTGGCTTTTGCTGCAGGCCACGACTTAGCTGTTATCCCAGCTAAGTTATCCTGGGGCTGTGTGGCCTGGTGGGGATTGGGAAAGGGTTGTTCTGGAGGAGGACAGAGCTGCAGGCTAGTGAACTGGAGCAATATTCACCACTGTCTGTCAGAGATAGGTGTGCAGGGCAAAAGGGTTGCTGGGATCACCATGTGAGAGCTGGGAGGTATGGGAATGGTGGCAGCTATAATAGGCAAATCCGTTCTGGGACAGACCATGAGGGAATGGTTAATGCACTGTTATCACTAGGTAGGACGTGACCTTCTCTGGTCTGCTGTACACGGCTGGTGAACAGTCTTCAGGGAAAATGAACTTAGCTGGGAATGGGGCAGAGTTACTAGGGCCGGTGTGAGAGTAGAGAGCCAGTCTAGCAAGGGCATGTTGGTGTTTTTAAATGCACCAGGAGGATAAATTCCATTGGTATTTGTTGGGCAATGGTAGAATATTGCAATTTGCTTAGAGGGCTGTGTTCAGTACAATACAGTTACTCTCTGACCATGAATAAATATGGGCTGGAAGTTACTAAAAGACACTCATACATCAGGGCAGGGAAGCTATGGAGCAGAGGCAGGGCAAACAGCCCAAAAAATTTTGAGAGAGAGCTTGGTAAGTTTTATCAACAGGGTGGCATGACGTGGGTGCTTTTGATAGCAATGTCAGAGCTCCCTGGACATGAAGACTCCTTCTTAGCCCTGTGTTTGCTCTTGGTGGTAAGAGGAAGGTTAGGGAGTGGAGAGGGGCCCCGACTCCAACTGAGTACTTATACAGTGAAAAATAACTGTGGTGTATGGCAGGACATCTAATGAGGAACAACTCTGTTATCTTGTTCCAGCTCTTCTGTTTGTTCCTCCTGCAGTTTATGGCTGCGTAGTCCTGTGCTTCAACAGATTCACAAAGTACAGACTCAGTCCTACAAATGTTTGCCACTGGGACTCCTGCAGTAATCACTTCAAAGGGTCAAGTTCTCAGTGACCTGCTAGGTCCTGGACGTGTAAGGGGCTCAGTGCAGAAGCTCTTGGTAAGTGCAGTCAATTTAACTTTGACAAGACTGCATGCACAAAAGACATTCATTTTTAAATTCTAGTAATTTTAAGGGTTGGTTGTAAGTTTGCCATCTTCTGCTATAGTTAGGGTTGAGGGAAACCAAATACCTGGACTAAAATACAGCAGCTGTTAATCGGGCTGTGAACTTGCAGATCAATTCCATGCACTCTCCAGAACAGTGAGTCAGAATTGTGAAGGGGATTTAGAAATCCAAAATATTTGTTTTCCTTTCCCTTTTTTTTTTTTTTTTTTTTAAATTGAGGGAAAGTCCAGCCCCATCCAAATGGCAAAAGCCATGATAAAGTCACTGAGTGAAGACAAACCTGGGATTGACAGGAGGCATAAAAGAGTCAGCCAGATCCAGCTCTTCAAATCCCCAGGACAGCATTTGACCTTAGAGGAGACATTCAGGGAGGCAATGCTTGTGTGACCACATCACTCTCCCTGATGTTCCAAACTAGCCCCACTGGCTTCACTTCTGGTATACCAAGAGTGTATTTCGTGTCCTTACTGGGTTTTTCTCTACAACTTTTTTCTACAAAAGTGCCCAGTTCTTTGTCAAGGGGTGGGGTTGGGTTGCTTTGAACAACAAGGAAGGCTTCTTCTCTGCGACACTCTTCCTTGTTCCACTCTTTAACCATGTGTTTGTTAGCAGGTCTGTGGGGCCTGGTGAATAATGCTGGTGTCTCGACCTTCGGAGAGGTGGAATTTGCAAATTTAGACAACTACAAGAAGGTGGCAGAGATCAACCTGTGGGGCACCGTGAGGGTGACGAAGGCTTTCCTGCCCCTCATTCGCAGAGCTAAAGGTACGTGCTGGGCAGTGTGGCAAGACTCAGGGAGAGCTTTTGCAGCGCAGCGAAGGGATGTAGCTACAAATCATGACTCAGACTGTGCTTCGAGGAATGCCTGTGCAGTCCAAGGAGGGTGTCTGAGGCATGCAGGCAAACTAGACAGCAGGGTTCAACATGCTGTGTAAGCATTTGGTAGTACAGGCCACTCTTGGGCAGTCCAGGCACCTATGCAGCAGGTGCTATCTTAAACATCCCAGGATATCAGAGACCTTTGTGTAGTCCTGGCAGATATGACACAGGACTCCAGGCCACACTTTAGAAAAAGTGACTAGAGGCCAGACAAGATAATCCTGGCTTCCAGAGTCCACCAAGTGCTTATGTTTGGATAACTGAATCTTCTCCCTTCATGTTATTCGATTCACAGATGATTGCAGAGTGGTAGTGGTGGAATAAATGAGAGTCAATAACAGCCATTTTAGATATCTTACAAGACAACAGTATTATCAAAAGTCTTTTTTTTCTTTATATTAAAAAAAAAAAGAAAGATACGTATGAGCAAAACTCTGAAGAGCTTCTTTATTTAGCAAGTGTGGGAGAATGCTGGCACAGCTGTGCTTTAAAATAAAAAAAAAGAAAGATACGTATGAGCAAAACTCTGAAGAGCTTCTTTATTTAGCAAGTGTGGGAGAATGCTGGCACAGCTGTGTGTTCTGTGAGGACAGAAAAAGGTTATATTGAGAAGATTGCTCAGATACCATTTCGAGAAAGCAAGTACCCACTAAACAAGCCCCATCTCACTACAAAGGTAGCTTACCCATCAGGTCAGCAGGTGGTTCTCACAGGCCCTCCAAGCTGCACTTAGGTCTGGAATGAGAGAGCAAAGCCGCCCACTTGTTTCTCAGCTAAAATTTCAAGCTGCAGAAGGGTGTCATGCTCCACAGCTCTGAAAATCCTCTCTGTAAAAATAGCTGGTGAGATTTCAAGGGCCTGTTTGTAAGTGCATCTGAAACCATAATTGCACATGTCTTGTCTTGGGGAAGGACAGAGCCACCCACAGAGGAGTGACCACTGCTGTCACTGCCCCTGGGCAGTGCATGATCTAACACAAGCTGCCAGAGCTCTGCAATTGGCCTGGCACGGGCTGCTGGTGGGAGTTAGGACAATTGCTTTTCGCTGCCCCATAGACAGCAGCATGTCGAGTCTCCTCTCTGTTTGTCCCAGGCATGTAGCACTCTAGGCACTCCTGGCTGGCCAGCTGGGTGAGCAGGCTGTGCTGCTCATGCTGCAGGTTCAGAGAAACCTCTGCTGGTTCTCTGCCATCCAGCTCGGCTCTAGAAGCATGTAGCTGTGTTAGGCAGAGTGGCTGCAGATGAGCTGTTGTGCTTACAGAAAGAACCAGAACGTTTGTATGGCATCATGCTGTGTTGTGTGCTTTCTAGCTCGTAACACTGCTAGCTGGGAGCCTGAATGCTTCTCTAGCAAGACGCAGGAGTGGGGTGCACTAATGTGAGAGCATACAGCTAGTAGCCTCAGAAGATCTGGGTACTCCCCTACTTGGAAATGAGGAGGGAAATGTCTTGTATGCTTTGTAAATCCTTTTTAATACAGGGGCAGGCATGTGTACCATCCATGGAGGAGGTCAGAGCAGGGGCTAGCCTTGTTTGAGTCAGGAGAGAAAGGCTCCTTGACAGGTGATTTGGATGCCTCTTCAAGATTCAGATTTTACAAATCAGCATCATCCAACAAAGCACCTTTTTACTGGGATGTTCTGGCTGCTTCTTCTGCAGCCCATCATCTCTCCCTGCTCTTTTCTCTCTAGGCCGTGTGGTGAATATCACAAGCATGTTGGGACGGATGGTGAGTCCATCTCGCTCCTGCTATTGCATTTCCAAGTTTGGGGTGGCAGCCTTCTCCGACTGCCTCCGGCAGGAGATGTACCGCTGGGGTGTCAGAGTCATCCTCATTGAGCCCAGTAACTTCGTGGCAGCAACAGGCATCCTGACAGCAGACAGCATCGACAAACAGGCTGAGGCACTGTGGAGTGGAGCCGGCGACACCGTGCGGGAGGACTATGGGAGGGAGTATTTCACTCGCCACGTGGCCCTGATGAAGTCCTTTGTTAACAGTGGCCTGAAGGACATGTCTCTGGTCTTGAATGACATCACCGATGCGCTCACTTCCCCGTGCCCGAACAACCGTTACAATCCCATGGAGACCTACTGGTGGGTGAGGCTGCAAGTCATGACTCACCTGCCCACTGCCATTGCCGACTGGCTTTACATCCCCGGAGCCACCCTGTAAATGGCCGTCCTTCAGGCATCCTTCCAGTGCTTGTACGTGCACACAGGTTAGAGCTGACTTAGTCAGGGCTGTTCTGCGCCCGTTGCTGATGCATCTCCCCTGTAGATGCATGTGCTTTCACTTTGTGTTATGGCTTCAAGTCTTGTGTTGTGGGATGCTGAGAACAGCATGGCGCCTTTGATTTTTTTTTTTTTTTTTTTTTCTAATTCTTGCTCTTTGTATTCCCTGCTGTCCTGATTAAAGTTGAAAGGTGTTTTGACTGTGGAGGAGGCAGAGGAAGGTTAACATAATGGGTCAAATATGTGGCTAGTGTGATTAGGTCAGCAGAGTTCTCCCGGTGATAAATTTGGCTCATTAATGGGCCCTTGCTTTTCCTTACAAGGACAGGCTGCTAATAGCAGAGCAAAGCTGTTGCTATGAGATGTCTCGAAGGGAGAAACTAAAATGGGAAACAAAAGCAGAGTATTCCATTTGATTGAAAATGGGTCAGTCACAGCCTTCCATTGTTTCCATGATACTGCTAGGAAGCTCTGCTGCGCTGTGACTGTCTGCTCTTTCCAGGGAAACAGCAACACTGCCTCTAAACAGCCTCATTACCTAGCTCAGGGGGGTCAGATCCCTGCAAAGAAAGGTTCTTCCCTCCCAGCACTGTGGCCAGGAGGTGCCAGCGCCAGCAACTGCAGGCAGGCTGGGCAGGGAAAAGCCCTTCTAATAACGAGTGAGGTCTGAGCCATCCCTCGGTCAGTCCCTGTGGATGCTGGGACTTGCAGCCTCTCTCCACCCACTGCTGATGAGCTTTGTGGGACAGGGTTGAATCTGATGTAGCAAACAAATTTGGCTCCTTAGGGTACCAGTGCCTGAACTACTCAACTGTGGTACAGACAGTGTCCAGCCGTCCCCATGCTTCCCTCGTGTCACTGCCCCATGCTAGGCTCCCTCTTGCTGGTGAGGGAGCTGCTTTTGCTTTCCCAAATCAGTATTTTGGTTTCATCCCCCCTGCACTTGAATAGCGACAGGTCGCTGTGCAGCCAGTGTTGCCTGGCTATGAGCTCTGGAAGGGTGCTTTAAGTGAGATGTTTCTTTTTTTTTAATATTGCACAATGAAATTTCCATGTCACACATGATTGTCCCCTCAGAGAACCTCCTGATAACTGGTATGAGCTGTACTTTTGTACAGTACCCCCAAGGGTGTCTCCTGTTGGCCGTATACAGGGATTTCAATGATTTTTCCAAGTGCTGGGGCTGCCTGGCTTCATGCCTCGTTCCCTCTGTACCAGTGGTGACCACTAGTGGAGCAGCCAGCGGGCCGCGGGCGCTGCTGGCCAGGCTGGGACCCTACCCTCTTACTCTAGGGACCAGCTTTCCCTTCCGCTGCTAAACTTTGTTCTGCTGTGTCCTATGTGAGATTAAGTGGCTGTGAAAAGAGCTTATTGTTTGCTCTTTCCTCATCTGTCTCTGCTAGCTCTGACTTGGAAACTGTGCCGTAAACTTTTTATAGGCCGCTGGCTGTAAATGCTTGGAGTCTGCATGCAGCCGTGAATGCTGCGATGCCTGAGGAGGAAAGCAGGCTTCCCTTGGAGATGCTGTGGAGGTAGCTTGTATTAAAAGTAACAACTACTGGAAATGCTGGCCGTGCAGTTCTTTTCTCTTCCAGATCATCGGCAGATGGAGATTGCCTGGGGTCCAGGACCCAGAACGATCCCACTGAACTGCAGCTTAAGCAGTGTTGTAATCACTTCTGCCCCCTGCACTGTGAAATGTGAGTAATGTTAAGTAGCACTGATTTGCACAGAGAGAAAAATAAACTGTGAGATTTGTAAAGCACATGTCTGTGTCTCCAGTGCTCATTTCTACGTTGGTTTTCCCACCCCTTTGAATCTGAGGTCGGCATTTAATTGGGCACAGTAATTAAGGAGGTGGTGGTGGTGGTTCAGCAGGTAGTGGGTCTGTGGAGGCTCAGTGAGAACTGCCTGGAGCAGAACAGGCAGCACAACCCATTTCATTAGCAGAAGGCAGCTAGAGAGGCCTCTCTGCAAACACACACGCCGTCAGTGTTTGTATTTCATGTGGTTTCCCTCAAATGACAGCGTTGAGAGAGTGGTGCTGCGCATTATTCGTTGCCTCAGCGCTTTGTGTGTAACTAATCCAAATGCTACAGCTGCCTGATAATGAGAATTAGCTCTTCTCACAGACAGAATGGAGACTTGCAAGCCAAGAAGTGTCCGAGGCCATGCAAGGACCTCGTGGCCAAGTCAGGGTTAGGATTTCACAGCATGTGAAGCCCTTCCTCTGCCCACTGAGAAGTGCTCCGGTGAGCTGTCATGCCTGATCTGGTTTCTGCCTGGGTGGGGAGCTCTGGGTGGATGTCTTGGGGCGAGACGAGCAGAGTGCTGGTGCGGGAAGAGCACGTATTGTGTTTCTGTACAGTGCAGATGATCATGTGAACTCTGAGCCAGCGGAGCAAAGCCAAGATGACCGAGCGGGTCCCTTCCCATCTTGAGCTTCCGGCAGCCGTTCAGTGTCCAGTGAAAACTTCGTTCTGAAATCTGTTCCCTGAGGCAGCCAGACCCTTGTTTCGCACCATAGTGTTGCATTAATGCAGGCATTGAGGGCAGATCATTGTCTTGCTGGTGAGTAACAGAGGGAAGAAATCTCAATTCCATTTGACAGCAACCTTCAAAGCTGGAGGATGGAGGAGACAGAAGGAAGTTCAGTGAAATCCCCTGGAAGTCCATGCTCATTGCTGCTGTGGTATCCTACGAGGAGTTAGGCTGCCAAAGGGGCCTGTGGCTTTTTTTTCAAGGGCCAGCTGCTGAGGCCGTGGCAGCGTCCTACCTTTTTCTGCGTGTTTCTCACAATGCTTTGGAAGGCAGCGATGGTACAGCTCCTTGGTGCACCCTTTAGCCTTTGTAAAGTGTTTCTGTTTTCCCTTTCAGATCAGCATCGTTCTCTACGATGACACTGGGAACCAAGGGGGGTGGTCCTCTGTGTGCCATGTTTGCTCTGGTTCAGCTTAACACAGCAAGGGGTCTCCCAAGCAAGCACTGTGAGTCTGGATACTCCAGAGCAGAACTTCAGGTTCTTTGTCTTGACCAAAAACCAAGTCCCAAACCAGTGGCAAGTCCCAGTGTGTGTCCCAGACCTCATGGCACCTGTGGTTCCTGGTTTAGCCCCAACATGAAACCTCCGCTGGCAGCAAAGGGAGAGTTTAGAAGACAAAAAGTTTATTGCGGGTGAAGTGAATAAAGATTATCTCTAAAAGCCAAGAGAAACCAGAAGTCTCTTCTGAGTGGCAAGAGCTGCAGAGGAAGTGGTTCATTTCAGGCAGAGGCGAGAAGCAGCAAGTTGCTATGGAGATCCCTCATTGATAGTCCTGTATGTGTTTATCTCTACAATGAGCTACACAGAGGATGGGAATGTATGCTTCCTCTGGGGTTTCAAAAGTCGTTACCACTGTCACGAGTGGCTGACGTCCTCGGTTTGCTGTTCTGATGTGGCCGAAGATCTCAAACGGTTGCAGAGCTGGCCAGGAGGCGTGCTGTACCAAATGTGAGCTGTGTGGCGTTACTGGGAACTGTGCTCGACAGTCTGCTGGGCTGACGGGTAAGACCCAGCATTTGGAGGAATGTTTGTAGGCAGTGGGATGTGATTTCTCTTAGATAATGTTGACCGCCAGGATATTTCCCCGTGCCACTTTCCTCCCAAGTGGTGGCCCTGTAGGTGCTGTCTGGTTAGTTAGCACTGGCAAAAAAATAAAACCACACAAGGGATGCTAGAGTTAGCAGAGCGGCTGCTCTCCTCTGCCTAGTGGGCCCAAGCCAATGGATACTCCTGTTTCTGGCCAGATGATGCATATGACTGACTCGCGGCGTGTTGGCACTGTCTGCTGTGTAACCTGTTGCTTTGACACATGGGATGGAGTCGATAGGTGTTCGGGGAAAGTTTAGGATTTGAGAAGCACTTCTTGCGTGTCTGGCTTTGAACCTGGGGCTGAGGAACTGCCCACGGCCAGAAATGTTATTGAGAAAAGGAGGCCAGTGACTGCAGTGCTTTCACACACAGCAACGGCCCTGAAAACAGGAGGGGAGATTACCCAGGGCAGCTCTCCTCTGCTCCAGGTCAGGGCCTTACTTCTGCTTCTGTGGTGGTGCTTTCCCTCCTCCCAAAGGTCTCCATGTGGGGACACGGTGCCTCTCAGGTGGGCTGCTTCTCCCGGAGCTCCTTGTCTTCCTTGAGAAAAAAACCCAAAAACACCAGCACTATCAGTAGGAAAAAATTAAGTGTTAAACATGTCAAATGAAGATTAGGAAGCTGTGCTAAAGATCTCTACAACAGCCACAACAGGTCAGAAAGGCCGCTGAGGTCCTGCCTTGCACAGAGAGATGCTGGCCCAGCTGCTCTGCCAGCAGCCAGGGCAGTGCATGGGAGCAGGACGCCTTCGCAGGCTTCCTGCTTCTGCAGGGAGCTCTGCTCATCGGCACCCAGCTCTGCAACAGTGCCACCCAGTGCACCCTGAAATAGGAGTCTTGCTTAGCATTTTAGAAACTTTAAGACCTAGGAAGCCCAGGATGGGTTCATCTTTCTAGCTTGGAGAGCCCCCTGAACGCGATGGTGTCGCGTAAATAGCAATGGCAGCACCTGTCCTTCTGGCTGGGGTTTTGAAACATGAGTTTTCAGCTTCTTGTGCAACCACAACGCTGAGAAATGTCTTAGAAACAAACCTAAACCGATACCAGAAGGTTTCTCAGCCAGCAGCCTGAGCCCTGGTGCTTGGAGAGATGCTACGAATAGCATGAGAATTTGTAAGTCAGCTCCACTGCCAGGGCCTGGCCTGGAGCCAGATACAGTTAATTCATTCTTGGCAGTGCTGGAAGGGCCACAGGGATGCTACTGATAAAGCCGTATCGTCCTCTCCCCTGGCACTCCATCAGGGAGCAGGCCTGTGTCTTCACCTCAAAACAGTGATGTGAAATAATACTTTTTTCCCTGACAGAAGCTTATCAGGAGGCACAAAGTGGCTGTGCACGCGGGTCTCCTGCAGCATGCAGTGCCTTCTCTTGCAGTGTCTTGATAGTGAAGCAGCTCTTCGGAGCACTCAGCAGGATGCGGGGAGAGGGGTGCAGTGACCTGATGAAGTGTGCTGTGAGCACATCTCCCGCTCCAGGCACGCGGGCAGCAGTGCTGGTGCAGAAGGCAGCTCTGAGCACAGCGGTCGGCTGAGTCAGTGTTCAGGTGCAGTTATCACGCACATGATGCAGTGAACATGCAGTAATTCACTTCCCTCAGGGTGGTTTAATTTGGTTTCCCGAGGATGGTTTGCCTCACAGCACTTTTGGCCAACAGAGCAGTAACGGGTCTCTGCCCACTCCCTTGCCCGTGAATGTGCAGTATCACTTTCCTCTGCCCTTAACAGAGAAGCTGTTTGTATTTTGGTCCCGTAGGTATGGTCAGGGAGGCATTTTTCTGGTCTCTTCTGATAAAGCGCATCGTTATCAGGGTATCCTTAATGAAGGAACCCCCGCCACCACGCAGCTTCGAGCCCCAAGGAATCAACATGGAGAAAGAGTCTGAAGTTTTCTGGCTTTTTGGAAAAATAGCTGTACTTTTAAGAGTGAGGGTTTGTAAGACTCGATGGTACTGCTACGCCATTGCCAGCTTTGCAGTTTCATAGCCCTTGCGTCATGAAATTGGCCCCTATACCGTGAGTTTTATGCGTTTGCTTTGAAGAGCACATGGTGACATTTGGTCTGCCTACCAGTTCCTTGCTCTTGCCTTCCCCTGCGCCTGCCTGCTCCTAGCCAGCATGGCACAAGGTTGTCCACCCCCTGAGCATGGCCCCTTGTATGAAAGCTCGCTCTCGTGCGGGACCTGGCAGATGATGTTGTGAAGAGCAGTGAAGTTTCCCAGTCTTTGCCAGCTCCAGCACACAGCCGGAGCAGCTTTGGTCACCTGAAAGTCTAGCAGATCTTCCTTCGCTGTGTTTGCCAAGACATCGATAAAAGTAGAAACAGGTAAAATGAAAGAAAGAATTTCCGCTTTGATTGTAGAGAGGGCATTCAGCAGAGTAACCAGGTAAGAGCTGGTCTGTTTTAATGGTATAATGGAAAGACTTTTGCCTAGGACTGAGATCCAGCACTTCTGGCCCTGGCGCTGCCACTGGCTCGCTAAGTGTCCTGAACAAATCACTCTGCCTGCACCAAGCCCCCTGACCATCCCAGCCATCTTTGCGACCACCCTGCCCATGCTGGAAAGCGGAAACCCAAAAGTATACATTGCAATGCAATGCAGTGCTGTGTGACTCATTTTATTGTTATAACTGATGCCAGAACAGGTGTTATCCCCCTTCCCATAGGCTGAATTACTTTTTGTGGCAGAATAAAAAATGTGGCGTCTCCAGTCTTCTGCGTGAAAGCTGCTACAAGTGGCTTATAAAGTCCTCTGAATTTTCATAGCTTCAGGGAGGAAGGTGCCAGGGTTGAGGGCAGACATTAACACTGTTGTGCTGCTTTTAAATGGGCACCAAGGTTAACCATCACCCCACAGGCACCTTGCCCAGGGACCTTGAACTGCACCTGCGGGGAAAGCTCTACATCGACTTTTACCGTGTAACTCCAGGGCCCCCCTGCCAGAGCGATAGTGCTCCCGGGGTGCTGGTGGTACCTCTCACCTTGTGGGGTCAAGTGCTGTAGGAGAAGTTGTTTTCCTGGTGGGACTTTAACTAGCGTTACTATGACAAACAGTCAGCAGGCTGCCAGCACCGCGCGTCCTTGCGTCTCCTTCCTGGTTTCTGCCTGCTCAGGGGTGTTGAAGCATTTGGAGCACAGCAAAGCACCTTCCCTTTCCCACTCTAATGAGATGCAACCGTTGCTTCAGGAAGCATGACTAACGAGGGAGCTGGCGGGAGAGGGAATGCACCCTGATAAGGCCCCACGGCTCCATTGCCTACTGCAGGGAGGGACGTGGCAGACCCTGCGTCCCACCGGAGAGATCCAGTGGGTGTCTGGAGTATGGCTATATGGCTCCTCTTCCTATGGAAAGCAGTGGATGAACGCTTGCACAAGTACTTATGCCAGCAGCCCTCCAGAGAAGAAGATGGGGATCAAGTGCTCCAATACAGCCAAGATGCACTTTGATAATGGGAAAGTGCCTGCCAAAAATCTGCCTGGGGACTCGGGCAAGGCTTTGAGGTGGCACTCTCCATCTTTAAAGAGGACGAGATAGCGCAGTGGCTTGGCTCTGTGGCACGAGGTGGCTTAAAGGAGGTGCAGGACAGAGTCATCCGGTGGGTGCAGCGGTCTGTCCGACCCGACAATGGGCTCCAGCACTGACTTTTCTCGGGGCCAGCACTGGTGTGGGGGTGGTGCTGGTGCTTTTACTGGGAGCTGCTGCCGCACCACATGCACACGCAGGAAGCACCTCTCCTCCCCGTCTTCCTCACATACTCTCAGCCCCCCACACTAAGTCCCAACCTCATCCCCTCCCTGCACGTACTCTTTTGCTGCACACCTTTATCGACAAGCGAGTCCCTAAGACTCTGTATCCCCAAGAGCACATCTGGACCTTCTTTTTGCACCACTGGCACTTTTCCACCCCTGAGCCACACATGAGCTGCCTGGTTCCCTCAAACTTTGGGGACACTTATACCAGGTGGCCCCTGCCCACCTGTAGCACCAACAGGAGCAGGAGGTCATGGCACTTGGCACAGCCGGGTCCGGCTCCCACTCCGGGCAGCTCTCCCTGCCTGCAGGCACGGGCCAGGAGCCGGCTTCCAGCTCTGTCTGTGCACGGGCACTTACAGACTCAAAATCAGTCCCAGGCTGATCCATCGCATCCCAAGGAAGTTCCTACACTCCTGTACATCTGTCCTGGTGTAAGAAGCTTTTGCTCTATTCCATGGGTAGCAACCATTTTGCAAGAATAATTATGTCTGGGAATGCAAGGAATGACATCTGTTGTCATAAAAATTCAAGATAATTGGATAACGCATCTGTTGTCTCACCCCAGGTCTCTTGACACTGAAATACATGCCTGGCTAGTATCCCTGGGGTGCAGCACAGATAAAACCATTTTTAACGCTGTCTAAACTAATCATTCCTAAAATCTCCCAACTTGTTTGAATGAAACTCACTATGAATGGTATCTCTGTGCCGTTTCAGACTGTAACTACGTATTGAATCAAAGTCAGAGCATTGACCACTGAATTTATGTTATTTATTTTCTGTATAACACCAATTCCAGTCTAGCAAACACTTAGGCCTGTGTTTCAATGCAAGGCATGTGTGCTCAGGCTCGGTGGCCTCAGTGCGGCTATTCATGGGCAAAGCCAAACACATATGCCAGTGTTTTTGCGCTCTGCAGCCTGCGCGGAGGGATGCGACTTGCTCTTTCAGACAGGGGATTCTTAAAATTCTCCTCTGACCTGTGGTGTGAGATTGGGGGCTCAGAGACGGGGGTTGGAAACACTGTGCTGGCTGGTGGAGAAGTCCGTCAGGGCCAAAGTACCACTCTCAGATCTTCCTGGTGCATACATAAAACACATATAAACCATATATAAAACAGCCTTGAGGCATAGAAATGAGGGGATGTCTGAGGCCACCCCCAAACTCCGTGTGTGATTCCTGAGCTCCTGGTACCTGATGCGAGTTGCTGACTTGAAGCCAGCTCCGAAGTGCTCCCGTAGCAGGAGAGCCTGCATCCCTGCTGAAGGGCTCTGTGCTTGGCTGGCAGGATGGCATAATCTGCAGGAGATTTCTTAATTGCATTTCTTAATGCAGTAGAGTCTGTTCTCTCTTTCCGTGAGCGGAGCTGCAGTCACCTACACATTGTAAATCTATGTTGCGAGGAAGATGTGGGTTGTATATAAGTCATAGAAAATATAATTGTGTAACTGCATTAACGCATTCCTGAGCTAAGGTGCTGAGATATGGTTTAGCTGCAGAAAATAGGGCTGTGGGCTTTAAATAGCCTTACTTGGGCATCTCTTGGACAGAGCTGGCAATGCCGTGAACAGATCACTGTGCCTCCTCTGGGAGAACAGAAAGTCCCTTTGCAGAAGGCGCTCTCTAAGTATGTTTAATGACATTTTTTAAAGCCTTTAAAATACGTCTCAGTATGCTGGGGGCTGCTTAAGGAGTCCAAAAAAAAGCATCATGAATCCATGGGGGAATGTGGGAGCCATCCTCCGAGAAGCGGGATGCAGAGCACGGCAGCAAGCACCGGGGTGCCTGTTTGGGCTCGGCTCGGCGGGGTGCAGATGCACCCGTGCGAGGGGGGAGCAGCACCCTGAGCCGAGCTGCAGCAGCCAGGGCCCCGCAGCGCCCGCGGCACTTAAATCTGAGCAGGCGTTCACAGACAGGGGCCCACGGGAGTCTGGTGTCAGACGGTGGGATCTGCTCCCGCATCCACTGGAGAAGTCCTACTCTGCCCCCTTCTGCCGTGCGCTTCCTCGCTCCTCTCAGTGAGAACAAAATCTGGCTGAGCGCCTGCCCTGCCCGGTACCTAGCGTATGCTGTGATAACCTGGCAGCAAAATGCAACAACAAAAAATTTTTTACCTTATTTAGCAGCATAAGGCTGACCCTGGTGCAGGGCATTCCTGGAACATACTGAAAAGCCAGGATTAAGTGCACTGCTTGAACTCTGGTTTTTATGGTGAGCACATCCGCAGGGGTGAGATACCGCCAGGCCAAAGCTTTATCACCCGTCCAGCTCTGCAATGTAGTTCTGTCTGCAGAGACTTGCCTGCTGTCTCTTTTATACTTCTTTGTCCTTGTTTTTCTTCTCCCTGTTTTGTTTTTTCTACTTTCAGAAGAGTAGGGATCCCTCTGGCTCCTCTCTCCAGGGACTTGGGCCTTGGCAAGAGTGCCAAGCAGGTTGGGAAGCCTTCCTCAGAGCCCAGCCAGAACCACTGCTGGTCCTGCACGACAGGGTTTGTCACTTAAATAATATCTTTTTTAGTTTTCCAACTTCTTAAATCTCTCTCTTTGGTTTCTTGTGTTTTGAATACATAATCGGATAATTTCCAGGGTGGAGAGCTAGTCACAAATTGTATATACATGAATCACAACATCTTTCGTGCACTTGTCTTGGACCGAGTTCCCATATCCCAGAGGCCAGTTCACGCTTCCGGAGTCTGTTTACTTTCTTTGGTGTCATAACTGTAATTTGAAATTTTACACCATTTTGCATAAACAGATTTCAAAGCACTTTCCACCACTCCTAGAAACAGAGGAAAATTCCCACCTGCCTTCCCTTTCTCTGTCTTGTCTCCTGCAAGTTCATTTTTGTTTCTATATACATGTCGCAACTTGTCTGGCCAACCCAAAGCCCCATTTCCTTTACAGGAGGGAGAAAAACAACAAAAATGATCTTGCAGGAGAAAAGACAGAGAAAGGGAGGGAAGGCACCTCCTGAGTCGGGAAGAGCTGTCCATGCAAACAACGTCGTCTCCGTGGTGGGAGTCTCAGGACTCCCAGGATATCCTGGGTCTCAGGATATGGTGCCTCGACACTGCAGGTCCTGCCGAGAGGCTCCAGCACCGGGGCTTCAAAGGCAGCACGCCTGAAGACAAGATCTGTTCATGCAGAATGGTGCAAAATGGCCATGCCCACGGCAGCTCTCCAGCCCCCGTGCGTTTGGGTTGCTCAGACACCATCTGAAGATGAAAGCTTCCTCACGGGGATGGGCAGGGAGCCCTGGGCTAGTGGCTTCCCAGGGCTGGAGCTGGTGGTGACCCACAAGCAAAGGGTATGCCGAGAGCTCCTGGTCCTTGCAGTGCCTCCACCAGAGGCTTTTCCTGCTGGTAAGAGCTTGGGCAGCTTCTTGGCTGTCCTAAGCAATGTCAAGGATCTCATCACAGCGTTGAGAACATGATGTCACTCTGGCTGCTCTCCCATCCCATGGCAGGCGGAAAGCTGTTGGGGGCTTCTCTGCAGCTGCTGAAATCCCAGCTGGGGACACAGCATGGTAAGACAGCCTTTCCCTGGGGAGCCAGGTCCCGACCAGGCCTGGCCAGCTAAAGCTTCTCTGTTACATGGGTGCCAGGAGCTGATTTCAGGGCGGCCTGAGGTGCGCAGTTGGACAATCTCACTTCTGCACTAAGCCAGGTTGGCTGCAGGTAGAACTTCATGGGTGGTGTGGCACTGCCCTGTCCCAGCCCTCAGCTGGCTGGATTTTATCTGCAGCTCCAGCTTATTCTAACAAGGGGGTTTTCTTTGCTGGCAGCACCCAGCACCGTTGCCTCCTCTTGGCTGCCTAGGGCCAGCCGAGCCTTGTCTCTGGAATGGACAACTGAGTAACCCGAGAAAATCCCAGCCAATGTAGCCCATCCATATGTGCCCCCAACACAGTGCTGCCTTGCACCACGCACAGTGTGTGCCCAGCGCTGCCTCGCCCCATGCACACCCTATATGTGCCCTGCACGCAGGGCTGCCTCACCTGCCCACCCCTGGACACGCTGTGTAGCTCGTGCCACCTCAGCCTGTTAATGCTTTGCATCCACTCCTGCCTCCCCGTGTGTGCACGCTGCCCGTGCACCCCATCCGCACCCGCATGCGCCTCGCAGGCAGCGCTGCCTTGTCCTCCAACTCCTGCAGCACTTCACCATCCATGTGCTGTGCACGCACCCTGTACGCCTGCCTTGCAGCTGCCTCATCACCCAGAAATGTGGGGTAGGCTTCATTCTTGCATGAAGTGTTCAGAGCTGTCTGGTACCCCCCCACACCCCCCACACCCCCCCTCTGCTTCCCCCCCCACCCCCCCCACCCCCCCCACAGGCAGCGCTGCCTTGTCCTCCAACTCCTGCAGCACTTCACCATCCATGTGCTGTGCACGCCCCCTGTACGCCTGCCTTGCAGCTGCCTCATCACCCAGAAATGTGGGGTAGGCTTCATTCTTGCATGAAGTGTTCAGAGCTGTCTGGTACCCCCCCACACCCCCCACACCCCCCCTCTGCTTTGCCCTGGTTTCCCCCCAGCTCTCCTCCTTCCTGTCCTCCCACCCCTGCTCCAGCTTCCTGTCCTTTGATGTGCCTCCCCTCCTCTGCTCCAGGGCATGAACTGCTTACCAGGTGGAGATGACTTCTCTCCACCCCACAATTAGGTGCAATTATAAGGTTATGCTTTTCCCTGAACTCTTGCTCTAGTGTGCGTTGAAGGTGGACAGGCTCACGGGCGGAGTCCTGCTCCGGGCTAACGAGTGGCAGGACATGGAGCAGGGCCCTGGTCTGTGCAGGCGAGCGGTGCCAGTGGGTGCTGGAGGTGGGATGACAGGAGGGTCCTGGCAGTGCTGGGGATTGGGTGGCCACCGAACATGTTCTGGCCTGGTAGCCCCGAGCAGGGACTCAGCTGCAGGAGCCTGAGCCTGCTCCATTCCAATACAAGAGCAGCAGATACCTGGGTGCTTCCCGCTGTGGTCAGGCAGAGCCCAGAAATGTGCCCCTGGGGAAGGCGCAGCCAGCGCTTGCACGGAGACAGGTCCCAGCAGCCGGCAGCGAGCTCAGCTGTCAGCTCTCCTCATCTGTGCTTCAAGGCGTGCGGAGCCTTGGCACCCATGGGACGCCCCTTGGCTGGCAGCAGCCAGCGGAGGAGTGGGGCTCCATGCGCTGCAGCCCCTGGGCTTCTGAAGGTGCTGCCTTTGGCTGGAGGTGGGACCCCTGTGTCTCCTACTAAGACATAGGTTTGCTTCCACTGCTGTTGGTGCTGGCTGCGAGGGAGCTGATGGCTACAGTAAAGCCCACCCCACGTCATCCCCGCCCTCACTGGGGCTCAAGGAGTGTCAGCTGTTGACGTCATCCCCGCTTTCACTGGGGCTCAAGGAGTGTCAGCTGTTGGTGGCTCCTGGCTCCTCGTCACCTCCTGGCCACATCCCAGGTGAATGCACACTCCTGCAGCAGGTTTTGTGGAGCATTGCTGGGTGTATGCCTTGCTGCTCCAGTGTGAATTTGGCCACAGGATGCCGGGAGCCAAAACTGCGGCGCCTAGTCACCTGGGCACGTCTCTGGCAGAGCCAGCACCGCAGGGCAGCCCTTGGGTGCTGGGCAGTGCCTGGAGGCCAGAGTGAGCACGAGCCCCTCCTGCTGCAGCAGGGTTTCATCAGAACCGCTCCATCCAAGGGCACAACGCTGCCACCACAGCCAGGGAGTCCTCGCTCCATCCCGTAGGATGCTCCATGTGCAGATGTGGATACGCACACAGACACACCTCCACACGCTTGTTCTCACGCACACAGGGCAAATGCTCTGCTGTGGCCAAGGCTGGCTGTTCTGCAGTACTTTCTCCTCTGGTTGCTCTGCAGGATGCAGGCAGCCAAGCTCAGGAGAAAAACTGAGCTCGCTGGTCTTCTGTGGGGGGGGTGGATCTCACCTCCACAGTGCACTACAGCATAGCAGCACTCATACCATTCAGGTCAGGGCATCCGTCCAGGGTTTTTCTGATTCCTAACCTGTTTGTATCACAAGAGGTGCAGATGAATCTGGGGCTTGCAGAGTGTCTGCAGGACACTTCTGACTTTCGCATGGGCAGCCAGAGCAACCCCATCAGGGACATGCACACAGTGGCTGCCAAGCTGCTGAGGGAGCTGTGTGCAGGCAGGGAGAGCCCCTGCGTTCTCCCCTGCCCCGTGCCAAGCGCTGCTGGCAGGGCCATGGAGCAGATGCTCCCCCGAGCTCTTCACCCCCGGCCGGCGCTGCTGGGTCTGCGTTGGATGAGCCGTGCTCAGCCCCGATGGCCATCGAGGTCCTAGGAGCACCTCGGCTGTGGCCGTGTTTCAGGGCACACCTCGGCAGCACGGCCCCAATAAGGGACAGGACTGAGCTATTTGTGGCTCTTGGGCTGGCATTTGGGCAGCCAGGGGCTTGAGAGTGTGTGTGTGCATGTGTGAGGAAGGCACACGGTGCAGCGTGTAAAATCACACCTAGAGAGAAAGTCTCAACAGAGATTAGATTAAAAGAAAATGTAATTAAACACAGAGAGCATCCTGTCTGTTACTCAACTCTCCTTGCATAACTCTCAGGACCGGCTGTCTTCACAGATGGCTGCTCTGCTGTCAAAGTCATTTGCTGGGCACCTGTTGGAAAAACTGCCAGGTCAGCACAGTACTAATTGCACCGGCATCTTTCCCTGTAGTGAGATTTAAAAGTCTAGGGGAAAAATTGCTGAGAGGTCTTGCAGCTCCCCAGACGAGCCTGCGATGCCTCCCACTACTTAATCCTCCCCATGTACTCCTGCGAGTGACTGTGATGGGGACTAGGACATTGCAGTGGCCTGGAGGGTCTCCAGGGCTCAAGTGGTCCCTGGCAGAGGAGGTTGCACGTCCCCCCTGGGAGCATGGCGATGGCTGCTGCTGGGCCAAAGGGAGCCAGACAGGAGCCGCTGCTGTCGCCAGCCCCTCTCAAAGGCTGCAGCACTTCTCCCCTTCCCCTGCTGTTTGCACCCAGGTCTGAGGCTCTTGTGGGTGGCCGAACAGCAGAGAGCTCCGCAGCTGCGGAGCGATACCCAGACATGTGGGGTGCCTTTGTTTGCCTGGATGAGCAGCCAAGTTGCAGCCCATCTCCAGCTTCGTACCAGCTGCAGATCTAAGGCAGCTGACTGGCCTGCCAAAAAAACAAAATACGTCGAGGACCAGGGAGTGGCTTGTGCTAGTGCTGAATAATGATGATCCCAGCACGCTTATAAAACGACGAGGCGGAGAGCTCACCACACAGCTGTTCCTTGCAGCCCTAGTCCTCCGAAGAGCATCACTCCGCCTCATCAGTCAAGGTACGTTTCTGAACTAAGAGATTCAAAATGGGAACTCTGTTTGTGTCCGCAGCGGGGCCCATGCCCTGCAGCTGGAGACAGACTGGCCTTTTCTTTTAAACTTGGGGAAAGTGCTACTGCTGCTCCTGCAGAGTTTCTGGCCAGGGAAGCAGAGCAGCCCCGTGCTGCAGGGTCTGTAGGTGCCAACCTGCCCCAAGAAGAGCCTGAAGCACGTGGGCAGCATCCTGGCTCCAGGGGCTGCTTGGGGAGAGCAGCACAGCTCCCGCCTCTGCTCCGCAGGAAAACATGTCCTTTCCCTCCTTGCAGCATGCTTTTGGGGGACGGTTCATGTTTTGTTTGGTGCTGATTTGAGTCTTGACCAGCTTCCCCACCCTGCAGTGCTGTGCACATCCTGGCACACAAAGACACCCTCCCAGAGGCAGCTGCACTGTGCCTCCCACCGCCTTGCAGGGCCAGGCAGCCCTGGCACAGGTGGGGTTGTCCCTCTCGCCATGCAGGCTCCTGCATGTGTACGCTGCTCGCTTCCATGTCCCAGGGCCCCGGCTCTGCCCCGGCTCTGGAGCATGTTCCTTGTGCTCCAGCATTTTATAGGAAACATCTCTGCATTTCCCCTTGCCTCAGCTTTGGACAGATGACGATGCTCCTGCGTGTCCTCGGGCGTTTATCGCCCCTGCATCTCGCTAGGTGTCAGGTGTGGGTGAGGGGTACAAGCGCTCTCACCAGGCACTGCCTTGCTTCCTGCAGAGCTGCTGGGCACAGCCTGAGTACAGGCAGGGCTTGAGGCCGTGTTGGGCTGGGGACTTACTAGGCACAGTGCCTTTGTGCTCTTCTCATGATCCTTTTCTCCTTGCCGTGCCCCTGAGGTGCCCTGCTGCAGACGTCCTGTCTTTCTTGCTGTATTTCACACAGAGTTCTGCTGCAGGGTGGCCCCAGCTTAGCTGTTTTCCTCCTCTCCAGGTCCATTTTCTGCCTGCATCCCGGTGCAGCCATGCTGAGCACGGCAGTGCAGCTCTCGGTCCTGCTCGGCCTCCTTGGCTTTGGGAAAGGCCAGATGTTTCACATGGGACCATGCCCAGATCCACCAGTCCAAGAAGACTTTGATATCAACAAGGTGTGGAGAGCTTTCTGAAAATCTCACGGCGGGTAGAGGGTTAGGCTAAGGGGGCATGGGAGCAATGGCAAACTGCCTGAGTGCAGGGGGGGAGCTTGGCGGGTCCAGTCTCGACGCCTTGTGCCCGAGCTGCCAGCGCGGGTCTGCAGCCCCGCTAACCCCCCGCAGCCTCCTGTACCACGGAGGTGGATGCTTGAACAAACCGAGCAGGCGAAACTGTGCCAGCAAATGAGCCAGGCTGCTCTCCCTCAGCCCTCCTAAAAGTGTCTTTCTGGACTTTCTTTTATCAGTATTTGGGGAAATGGTACGAGATAGAGAAGCTGCCCTCAAGTTTTGAGAAAGGAAGCTGCATCCAGGCAAATTACTCGCTGAAGGAGAACGGGAAGTTCAAGGTGATCAACAAGGAGCTGCTGTAAGTGTTTGCGTTTGGGCTGTGTCCTCACCGCAGCTGTGGCACTCCTGTCACCTCTCTTGCTGTCCCGGGTGGTCATTTTTCTCCAAATTGCCTGTTTCTGGGTCTGGGGGTGCTGGGGGAAGCACTCTGTGATTGCAGTAACTCTGCCAGGATAACAGGCTTTGCTGTGGTTACAGCAGAGATGTGGGTCTCTGGTCTCTGCCTGTGCTTCCCTGGAGCTCAAGCAGGTCTCTCTCGTTGTCCAAGGTGAGTAGTGAGAAAATAGATCAAATGCACGTGGTGACTCCAGCGTGAAATAGCCTGGGTCTCCCCCCTGACTGGTTTGTGATCCCCAGTGATGGCTGAGAAGCCGGATGCCCCGGGTCCTGTCCCGGGGGGGGGTTACAGGGCTGGTTACGGGATGGCAGCCACCACCTTGTGCCCCTGCATGCTGAGAGGTGCCTGTGCCTTGTGCTCCTCTCTGCTCCGGAGTAAAGGGACCCGATGAAAAGGGGCAGGGAAGGTGAAGCACACGGGTCACTTTTACTTAAGCAAATATTAGTCAGCCTTTTTCTGGAGCATTTACCTTGCACTAGTAGTAACTGCTGTGTAAGGGGATCGGCAATTGCTGCCCATTTAAATCAGTGAGCAAAGTGAATGCACCGATTGTTCTCTTTATTATACTTGATAGTTTCCAATTATCCCGAGCTCTCCTGGCTTTTTGCATGGACAGATGCAGATATTAATTTATCTCTTTCCATCACCAGCCCCGGCTGCCATGGGGTGCTGCTGAATGAATGAGAGGGAGCGAGCAGTGAATGCAGCGCTGTCCCCTGCGCTCCTGGCATGGCATGGGGACTTTGTTCTGGCTCACAATAACAACAACGCAGCAACACATCCCTTGTGTCTGGCAGAGAGCAGCGTCCATGCCGCTCGCTGACCGCGCAGCACTGTCTCTGCAGCTCCACTGCTAGGGCAGCGCCCGGCAAACAGCTGACCATTTAGTTGCGCCTGCATTAATCTGTGGGAGATTAATCTGACTGTTGGTGTCACCACTTCAGCAGCTCAGTCAGGAAATATTTGGGGTCAGGTGTGCGCTGTGCACGACCTCTGCTGCTGGCAGTATTAGCTTCTGCTTCTTTGGGTGTTCGTGTTTCACAGGGAAGCATGAAACTTTCCTGCCTCACAGGCAGCATCCCGGTCTTGAGGCATCCAGGGAAATATGCAATTATAAGACGGGCAGCCCGAGTCGTGGGGCTTGCTGCCAGCAGGGCAGTGCTCTGAACCAGCAGCGAAACAAACCCTGGCTCACCAAGCAGGGACAGGTAATTTGTGTGCAGAGGAATGTGCTGTGACCTGGAAAAAAATGCAGGTGATTAAACAGATGTGATCACATGCCTTCTACAACTAGCAGGAGTTGAGCTGCTCCCTGGTACATCCGAGATTAGTGCTGAGATTGTCCCGTCCCACGCGGAGGGGTCTTCCTCTCCCTCTTCTCTGTCACTGTCCCCGTGGCACTGAAGCGCACCCCGCTGGCAGGGGCACGTGGGGAGAGGCACCCTGGGGTGCTGGGGTGGTTTAACCGGGGACAGCATTTGCCCCACCGCACCTGGCCCAGGACCTGGTGTGCCCTGGCTGCTGCTGAAACCGTCCCCAGGGTCGAGCTGTCCCTCTGGGGATGCTGTGGTTAGCTCGTATGTGTTTCAGCCACCTCTTGGCAGGTGGATGCGTCAGGAGGGATGATTTACTGGAAGCCAAAAAAAAAAGTGATTTCAAACTCACCTGATTTTATTTCTCACCTTGTCATTCTCCTCTTAGTTCCAATGGCAAAGTCAATGAAGTCGAAGGAGAACTCATGCACATGGATGTAAAGGAGCCGGCCAAGCTGGGTGTCCGCTTTAACTGGTGTAAGTGTGTGGCTGGGAGGCTCGCAGCCTCCGCCGGCTCCCCGGTGCTCGCCGGGCTCAGCAGCACTGTGGTGCAGGCATCGCGGGAGGGCCACGCCTGCACGAAGCAGGCACCGCTGCCATGTCATCAGGGATGCAAAATTAGCAAAGCAAGAGGCAAAGCTCCCGTGGTGACTTCAGCGCAGCACGACAGGGCAATGGCAAAGGGTTAGGAGAGACGTTGTGACCAGCAGGCAGTGGTGGAGCACCCTTCACCAGCTGATCTCAAAGCAAGAAAGATCAGCAGCATTACCGTCCCTCCAGGTCATTTCACAGATAGGGACAGGGAGGGTGGGAGGTGGGGGGGGCAGCCCCACAGCTGCTGCAAGGGCCAGGAATAGGCTTGTTTTTCTGAACACAGCGGTATAGCTACTAGCCCTCCCTGCCTCTGCTTACAAGCGCCTTTTAATAACCATTAATAATATGTTTTTGTTTGCTTTTTCTTCCCTTGTCAATGTAACACACGACAGGGGCCCGCCGAGGTGCAGTGCATCTTATTCACGTTGCACAGCACTCTCCTCTGTCCGCAGCGACACTTTGGAAAGCGAGCAGAAGTCTCCCCCTTGGCTCCCTTCTTATTCTGCTCCCTCACACCTTTTCCTTGGCTGTTTCGTAGCACTCACACAGACAGGTTATTTGGAGAAATGGGTGGAGCAGGGGTACTTGCAAAGGAGATACAATTATTGTTCACGAGCACAGCCAGACTTAATTATGTGCTGCTAAGGCATCACCCACAGCCATTTCACCCGCAGCGTGCGCAAACCCCAACCGTCCCCACCGGACGCGAGCCCCAGAGGACAGCGCCTGGCACTGCTAAGTGGGTCAAAAATAAATCCCGGGGCACTTACGCCTGCCTGATGGTTTGAAGCTGGAGTGGCTGTCCCTCATCAGAGCAGATGCTTTGGGTGTAGCAGTCTGATGGAGAAAAGAATTTGGCCCAGGCGGCTGGTGCTGGTGGGATGGGCTGAGCCATACCGATTCCCACCACCCGGGCTCCAGCTGGCTCCATGGACAGGGCACCCGGGGCAGCAGGTGGTGGTTCGTGCTCCTCAGATCGTCAGTGTCAGCTCCCAGCCCTACAGCTCCTTCCCACCAGCAAGCACCCTCACGCGGGTACGAGCTGGGCTGGCTTTTGTTGGCCCGGACGAGCTGTTCAGGTCAGTGTTAACTTTCCAGCATGTCCTTCCTAGTCAGGGCTTTGTGGCTTTCTCGAGTCCCTCTGGGCAGAACAAGGAGTCCTAATAGGCTTTTACAAATTATAGCTCCTTGTACTGACCACAGTTATGCGGCTCAGGAGCAGCAAAAGTGGGAACAGCACCAGGAGCCGTGGCTCTAGTGCTGCAGAGCAGTCCAGAGTCGGTTACCCGTGGTGTTCACGGTGCCCTTCTTTCTCCTAGTCATGCCTTCTGCCCCTTACTGGGTCATCTCCACCGACTATGAAAACTACTCACTGGTTTACTCCTGCACCAACATCCTCTGGCTCTTCCACATCGACTACGCCTGGATTATATCAAGAGCTCCCGAGATGCACCCAGAAACCGTGGAGCACCTGAAGAGCCTTCTCCAGTCCTACAAGATTGACACCGAGAAAATGATGCCCACGGATCAACTTAACTGCCCTCCCGAGATGTAACTCCCGGCACGCGGTGACACAGCACCAGACCAGCGATGAACTTTGTTGCTTTCTTTATTATCCATTAGAATTTCTCTATGTAACAGAGAAATGTAATAATCCTTTCGCTAACGGTAGTTTGCCAGCCCTGAGTTACCCCTTGCTGTCATTCCCTCTATCACTCTCCCCGCTTTCTCGTCTCACTCTGACTTTTGTAGAGTAACTGAGTGATTCAAAGCTAACGGGTGAAGAAAAGACGTGAAGTGCAGACGTGAAGCTCTGCTGTTGCTGTGAGTCCTCCAGTACGTGGATGGGAAAGGGTATGAGATGTGATGTGCAAGTACTAGTCCCAGGGGAAAACCTTTCATCGTGTGCTTGCAGGTTTGTTTCCCATTTTTGTCTTGGTGCTTCTGGGCCCGCCAGGAGTCCACGGTGCCTGAGCTACATCACGGGCACTGCCTTCCCAGCAGCAACGCCCAGACACGAGGGGTCGGTCCTGCAGCCTGGGAACTGAGAGTGGGGGTCTTTCATGTTTTCTGGTGGAGGCCTGTAGGTGTACGTTACTGCCAAGTCAGCAGACCTCCTCGCTAGAAATCAGATCTGGCCCTTTGTATTTAAAGTCTGAGAAGTCAAAAAATGTCCAGAAATTCAGCATCGCTCCATCCGCAGTGTCTGTACGTGACTTGCCTCAAGTGAGGCTGGTCCTGCACTCCCAAGGGGTCAGCTCTGAGAGTATCTGTAAGCAGACAGAGACGGGTCTGCTCCCTTGTCCTCTCCTCCCAAGGCTTTTCCCGAACACCGAGAGACGGCAGGTTGTGCCTGACATCCTGCTCACTGCTTTTGTACGTGCCGAGTGCCCGCTGGCACTGCATCTGCCCTGGCAGGTGTTCACCAGGCACCGTGACAACTCTGCTTGAATAGCATTGATGCAACTCATTAAAAATGAAATAAAAATATCCGCTTTGGGGCTTTTGTACCTTCCCAGCTGCATGACCTTTTCGATCAGGCTAGGGGGGGCTCAGCGTGCAGGGTCTGCCCCTCCTCTGAGGCTACGGCACTGTGGTAGTGGGAATGCAATGCAACATGAGCAACCATGTCTGAAGTTAAATGGTTTGCTCCAGGAGCCTGGAAGTCTTTCCAGCTCTCTCGGATCAGATGTGCGGGCTTCCCCCATTGTCTGAGCCATGCCAGCAAACCCATGTCGTGGCTTTGGCTGGCGGTGCCCCCATCTCCTGCTGCTTTTATTGACATGAAGGAACAACGTTGTGGACACAGAATATTGTAAACCTGCAGGAAAAGTTCTACGCTTACTGTGGTGGGACCCCGATGGGTGTGGGTGTGCAGCAAAGCGCCTTCTTGGCCTGGGAGGGCTACAGGTGCTGGGCAGGGAGCCAGCATTTCACTGATCCTTACCGGTCGGAGGGGGGTGAGACGGGAGGGAGGCCTTGCAGGGATCAGAAACAACTGCCACGTTCAAGCCATTAGCCCTTTAAACTTTTAAATCCTAACGCCACGGTTCCCGTGACACAAAATCAAACACTCCACCCGCATCCTCAGGCTGCAAGGATGACGGCGGACACACCATGCCAGGATGCCGACAGCTGCATGGTGGCTCCCAGGTGTGTTAGGTTTTTGGGGTAGATCACTTCATCGCTGCTTCACCAGATTCCTATCTTCTTCCTCACACGGATGGTGATGCCGCAC
>NW_008795629.1:1343316-1360625 GCF_000699145.1 Aptenodytes forsteri
GGCAGGGCCGTCCCGCCGCCTCCAGCCGTCCCGCTCGTCCGAGGTCAGCGCGGAGCGGGATCTGCCGGGCGGCGTCTCCAGCTGGGGGTTTCTGGGCCGTCCCCTTTTTTAGGGACGGTGTTAAGGGGTTAAGGGCATAGCAGTAATGGGGCAGGCGGGTTAGTGGGTCATTCCCGCGTGGTTCCCGTGCCGTGGCGGCCCTGGGGCACGGTTCCACAGGTCGGTGGCGGTCAGGCCCCGCTGAGGCTGGAGCACCGCTGGGAGCAGGGCCCGTGTGAAGAAGGGGGATGCCGGGGCCGTGCACCTGGGTGGAGAAGGTGAGGGCTGCCAGGGCGAGGAGGACTGGAGCTGTAGTCGTGACTCCTACCAAGAGCGCAGTGTGGCAGCTGAAAGGGCCGATGTGATTCTTCGCTGTTCGTGAAATATTAGCAGAAGCGGTACTATCTTTAAATGCTCCTTCAGAAAGACAAACAGAAAGGCTTTACAGTCGCGACGAGGGTAGCTTACGGTTTGGGAAATACGCTTTGCCGTGGGAGGTCTGTTCTCAGTCTTCTCAAAGGTAGCTTATTTCTCTGTAACCAGAAGCGTGTCCCTGGGGAGGGGCCCTCTCCTGGGTTGAAACACAAGTAAGGTGTATTCTTGGTTGTGCAAGATTCATCTGTAAACATCTCACACTTGAGAATATGCACTGGGCACGTGGTTTGTATTTTGAATGACAGGAAAATCTTGGTTTAATAGTAAGTTAGTCCAAATATGCAAGAAGTGGCCTTCAACCAGCCAGCAGCTGTCCTCGACCAGTAAGAATTCTTGCACTTTTCCTGATGTTAGCGCCCAGTATGCGCTGCCTAACGTTGCTCTGAGACTCCGTCACATTGTGACGACCAGGATTTGACCTGAACTCTATGTTTCTAAAATTGCTTTTGATGGTTTTCTTCATTTGGGACCTCACTCTTGCAAGGAGAGAAATAATGATGAAATGGACATGCAATTTTTTTTTTTTTTTGTATTATGGTAATATTCCTTTCCTCTTTGCCTACTGAAGCCATGAATGTAGTCTAAAGTCAGCAAGGTAAGAACAAAAAGTTTTTGGTTGCCTGCGTTAGCTGCTCCGGCTTTGCAGGGAGAAATTATTGCAACTGAAGGAATGAGATGGTGTTTTTGAAGGAGGTGAATGTAAGTAGCAATATGTTACGCAAATGTTGCAATTTTTTTCCGCCTCTTTAGTTTTACCGTAATGTAGCGCAAGGTGTTCACTACCCCACCAGACATAAAGCAAAGCTGGCTGTTGGTAGCCTCTATTTTATTTTCTGCGGTCTCCTCTGTACCATCTTGAAGAATGATCAGAAATTAGAGTACCGACTGATGAGCTGAGTGTATGGTGTGTTGGTTATAGTACACAGTAATTTCTTGCAAAGCAGTTAAGTGAGCAGGAGTCCAGCTTCTATTTCCTGTTTACCAATGTGAGTCAATAAAGTCAGTTAGATTAATTCTGAAATAGCCAATATCCTTTACCTTGCGAGGCAAAACCCGGCAGGCTGCATTAGAAGAATTCCTGGAAAGATCCGTATATGGTATTTAAAGCTGGTTTGTGTGCAGGTATTTTTGGGTGGCAACAGTTCACTTAAATCAGTGTTATTTCTGACTTCAGAAAAATAATTTTGTACTTAAAAGAATGATAAGCAGTACAGCTGTGATTTTCTTTGAAGATTAAAAATTAGTTATAAATTACGGTATCTGTTTTCTTTCTCTATCAGCAGCCTCTCTGCTTATTTCTAATACTGAAATTCAGTTCTGAATACCTTTAAAAATAGCTGCAGATGGAAGAGCTCACTGTGTCAGCTGTCATCTTTTAAAGCACCATGTTCAGTAGAGTGCTCGTGTATTTGCATCATTATTGACCTTGCACTGTTGTTAGTGATTCTTTGGAAAGCTTCCTTAATGAAAATACGATGCAAGAGGGAAGCTTGTGAAATTGGGGTACCACTGGAACTGCATCCCAAGAGCCGAGATCATGGTTTAATGGCAGAGATCATGGTTTAATGGCAGATACGTTCTTGGCATTCCTGGTGTGCAGTATTTTTTGTCTTAAGGCTCCTGTGAGAGCCTGTGAATGATCTGATCTGGCATTTTACAAAGTAATTAAGTGTGTGTGTGTATAACAGCTGTGTTGGAACAGGCAAGAGAAAAGTCTGCTGTGGTAGGAGCAAGTGAGGTGTGAGAGGGGGTTCCTTTGAGTGATATTGCTGCAGAAACTTCTTGCCTGTCAAGGTGTGGTCTCAAAATAAATGATTATATATATATATTTAAAGTTGTGAGAGAATACAAATGAGCACTTCTGAGATTTTTCAAATCTGATTTTCCTAAGGAAGATTAGATTTCATATTTCTGTATCTGAAGGGGTGTCAGGAAGCATTTTCCTGTCATGGTTCTAAGCTTTATCATTAATGTTATGCTGCTCAGGCATGCCTAAGCATGTTAAACTGGAGACAATCAAGGGAGGTGTGTGTTCTTAGAGCACTTAGTCACCCTCCTGTGATGGCTTTTTACATGGAGGGGTAAAATGACATGTTTGTCTGTTTGCCACTAATGATAATTTTTTTCCTAGCTGAACTTTAAATTGTGCTTTGGGAGGTGTTCCACAACCAAGGCTTTTAATGTTGGAATCTAAGTTTAGAGAAATGAGTGTGAAAAACTAAATCACTAAAATCATTCTCAGTCTTGTATTTATAAGTTACTGAATTGCTAGCTGTAGGCCGTCTGATCTCAAGAGCGGTGTATGCCAAAGAGATTCTTCTAAGGTTGCCAATATTATTATTAGGTATTGAGTTGTGAGCCCAGGCAATAAACCTTGATGTGCTCTGGGCAAGTGCAGTGAGCACAAAGCATGTGATGGGAGTTTCTCCCATCTGTCGTATTTCCTCTTCAACTAAGCTCTGTCTCTTTATAGGGGCTGGGTACCATTGTTCGACTGCTATGGCTAGTAAAAATTCTCATGCGCTCACTATGTAACCGTATGATCATCTTATGTTAGTCATAGATGAACTTAAACATCAGCTAAACACCTGCTTAAACTGGTGATTTTTCAACTCCTAAATAGATAGGTTTGAATAACTGGTGTTGCTAGACTAGAGCTCTTGCTTTGTCATCATGAAGCTCATGACTCTCCACCCTGCCAGAGCAGGCAATCTCACTCATGTGTTGTCTGCTTAGGTTGCAATTCTTGTGTTGCAGTTTGAACAAAATGATTAAATAGATCTGAAACCTCAGACATGAGAGTTTGGCATTGGTTACTATATGCTAAGGGGGATTAAGCTCACTTAATTTGTATTCATTTCTGGAGTGTAAGTCTGTGGCATGTAGGATTCAGCATTAACTCCCGCATCTATTTTTTCATCCCTTTATTTTTTTCCCATCGTATTCTGCAGTGCTCTCCATAAATGTAAAATTTAATTCGTGCTTGGAATTTTGCTTTATCAGTTTTATTTTCCAGATAACATTCTGCTCAAGAGCAGTTGTACTGTTGAAACTGAATATATTTTTTTAAATCAGGTAATTTGTTATTGGAACAGTCTGTGTTTAAATAAGAGTAGTTAAAGCCTTCTAGCCAACTTCCCCCCAAAAAAACCCCAAAACAAAAACCAACAAAGCCCTGTAACATTTGCTTCCTTAAATAATAATTTGCAACGCTTCAGGAATATGTTAATGCATAAGGTAATACTAAATAGTGGAATTATTTTACTATTCTAAAGTTAAATTTCTTGGTTTAGTCTAAGGGAAAGACCACCTTGTATGAAGCTTGCAATAATCTTTTTAGAGAAAATGTGGAACCTGGTAGGTTCTGTTGATTAAACATTTCTGTGGCTTTTAGATCAGTGGAGGGGTGACTCTTCCTCTGGCCACAAGGCTATTGCTTTCCTTGTGGCTTTTATATTTTGTCAGTCGGGGTGGACTTTTGTTTCTGCAAATATACATAAAGTGGTACATTCTCTAATTGAGGAAATTCTAAATTATGTAACATCACTGGTGCCTGTCTGTGTAAAATGTGGAAACTCCCTCGGCTTAATTACAGCAGTGAATCAGTTCTGTTTTATGATTCCACTTCAGGGCGACGAAAGCAGTATTATAACCAGCTTGTTCAGTGCTATTTATTTTACTGCAGGAAGTTATTTGTTGGTTGGTATTGTTTATGCAACAGTTTCGCTAATAATCATAGCAGCTCACTGAGCGGAGGTGAGGTGGAAGTTACTTGGTTGTGGGTTGTAATAAGAGGAAGAATGATTCTACAGTAACTTGTAACAAGAGCAAACAGTTAATGGGACAGTGACTGAACAAGACCGGTAGTCCCTTGAGAACATATACGTATGTGAATAAGCATACATTTAGAGATCACTGAGTTTATTTAGTTATTGTGAATTGTTAGGGAAATAAAGTTGCATTGATAAAATTTGTCATGACTTAACTAAAGTATGTAGAGAACAGTGTTTAATAGCCATACTTTGAACATGCCTGTGTGTCATAACAGTATTCTTTGTGCATAG
Organism: Aptenodytes forsteri; assembly: GCF_000699145.1. Classification (NCBI taxonomy): domain Eukaryota; kingdom Metazoa; phylum Chordata; class Aves; order Sphenisciformes; family Spheniscidae; genus Aptenodytes; species Aptenodytes forsteri. The sequence continues at coordinate 1,347,855 of NW_008795629.1, forward strand.
TATGTAGTAGAGGTCAAAAGAAGTTCTAAACATTCCTTTTCTGTGGCCAAACAGAACTAATTGTTTTCAGAATATAAGAAAATTTAACTTTGTTTTCTTATTTCAGTAAAAAATCCCAGAAGTGGGATGAAATGAACATCATAGCTACGTACCACCCAGCAGGCAAAGATTATGGCTTGATGAAAATAGATGAGCCGAGCACTCCTTATCACAGGTAGGCTTGCTAAACTGCTGTCCTAAATGATGCCAGGTGACATAGTAGTTTTACAGCAAAACTGACTTTGTGGATGTTGTAGTATTTACTATAGCTGATTGTCTGATAGACTGTGCAGGCCTACCGGATATATGCAACATATTCAGATTTACAAAGCTCCTAAATAAAGGCTTATAGCTATCGAGGAGAACTGTCAAAAAGGAAAGTCAATTTTTAGAAGGTTTATGTCTAGCAGGCTTTAGGCTTTGAATGGAATAAGTAAGTCTGACTTGCATTGATTTTATTTTTTTCAGTTAACATCTGTGTACTAGAATATGAAGTTATCATTCATATTAATATTTAAATTAGATTTGGAAAGTTTTTCAAGTATTAAAGGAATCTTTTAATTGAGTGTTGTAAGGTTTTGACTGTTTTATCAAGCAAATTTTAAGCAGCAAATTATTGATAAAGGCTACCTTCTCTTGTTTTCCAAGCATGGTAGGAGAAGATGATGAGGATGCAGTGAGTGATTCAGAATCAAATGAGCCCTTAAAAGCAGATGTGTTGAGTAAAAAGTAAGTATTGTCATAGAAAATTGACTGGATGTTAAGATAATTTTCTCTTTCCTGGAGTAGTTTTTCTTTATGGAAAGGCGTTGCTGGTTTCTCTAGAAGTCAAACTTTTGCTGTTGTCAAATTAAGTAGTTTTCGGTGTTTGATAGTGCCACTGGTACTTCAAACCTCTTGCAGGTTGTTAGTACACATAAATATGGCAAAAATAATGAACAAAGCAGTTTCTGTGAGTGTTCTGAAATTTCCTGTATTTTAAATGGTGAAAAACTTGCTGCTCCAGCATTTTTCATTGCATGTTTTATGTAGACTGGCAGCTGCAGCTGAAGGTAAAGGACCCAAGATTATAGCAAAGCAAGAGGAAAGCAGTGAGGAGGAGGAAGAGGATGAAGAATTAACACCTGAAGAACGAGGTAGGCATAAGTTGTTTTCTTTGTTTTGGTTTTTTCCTACAAATATTTCTTATTGAAAATCTGAAACTATTTGGGAAGAAAAAGTACTGTCTAACAGAAAAATGTTGTCATTTGAAAATGGAGATAAATAGTCTTTGAAGGGTAAATAAAAGATTGAACAAATATGCCGTTTGTTTGTACTCAGGACCGTTTGGTTTGTGGAGATAAATTTGAAGGGTAAATAAAAGATTGAACAAATATGCCGTTTGTTTGTACTCAGGACCGTTTGGTTTGGGTTCTACATACAAACAGGAATTTGCTGTTACTGGCTGCCCCCTTGTATACAAGCTTAAGGTGTGGGAATTCCTCTTAAACCTACACTTCTCAAATAAGAAACTCTTCTGGTTTTGGGGTAAGGGAGTACTTCTTAATCTGAACATATTTCAGGTAGACTTAACAATTCAATGAGTACCACTGCAATTAAGATGCTACTAATTGCTTGCAAACATACAGATGGTATTTCTGTTGTCTTCAAAGCAACTGGTAGATGGTTCCAGCAGGAAATCTACATTTATTCCTAAGCAAACTGCCTCATGCATCTTCAACAGAGATGTTTTGTGTTAGCTTGGGCTAGGACAATTTGAGGAAACAGTCAAACAATAAGACTTCTAAGGTTTCAGGCTTGTGTTATTTAGCTGTTGCTTCTCATCTTTCCTGGCCCGAACTTTGAGCGTGTAACCTTACTACTCTAAAGGAAGGAGGAAAAAAAACCAGTGTTGGGGCTGCCAATAAGCAAAGTTTAATTTAATTATAATGCGTTACTGCTAGACCTGCTAATGTTTAATATATGGAGCAAAGTTAGGCTTCAGACCGTAGGGAAAGTGGAAAATATTTTCTTCTACATGTGGTAAATCTATCTCTCATAACAGGCCTTTGGTAGCTAGCCAGGAGTCAAGTCGGACATCTGTAAAAGTTCATCTTCTATCCCACCAGTACGTCTCAATTTGTCCTTAAGTTTACTTAGAAACAAGGCTTGCGAAACTTTGGAATTTCGTGTGCTGTTACTAGATGCTTCTCTTGGTTCAGACTTGCTCTTACTTGCAGACAGGTTCTTTTAAAAGTGGTTTAGCCATTTCAGTCCATTAATTACTAGCCTTTTTGTAAGTCAGACTCATTTAAAAGAACACTCCACAGCTTGAAGAAAATAATTTTAATTCAGTGATTGCTTGATCAATGGACTTTCAAGGTAGGAATTAATTTGACCTAGGAAGCAGTTAGTTCCTCTCTGAAGAGGAAATAAGTTGTTTTGTTTTTTTTTTTTTAAATGGAGAAATAAATATTTGCATTTGTTTGTCCACAGAGAAAAAGAAACAGTTTGAAATGAAGAGAAAAATGCACTACAATGAAGGTCGAAACATCAAACTGGCAAGACAGCTCATTGCAAAAGAACTACACGGTGAAGAAGAGGAGGATGATGAGGATGAAGAGATGCATGATGCTGCAGATGTAGAAACAATGAGTACTGAAGCTACTGAACATGGTGAGCTGATTAATCAAAAAGCATGTTTAAGTACTGGTGGTCCTTTCAGCTGCTGGGAAACGAATACACTCAAGTGTGAGAATGAATAGAAAGGGTACACTATGTATGTAACGCTCAATGTGCAATACTGCATGCTGTCTTGATAGGTAGATTTGTAGCATGGTACCAAAACCATCAGTATTGCTAATTAAGCATGTGGGCGTTTGTTTGTTGTGACATAACAGAAAAGCCAACACCTCTGCTTCATACTATTTCTCCAGCATAACTGACTTTTGGTAGTCAAGTTGCCAGCATCCTTTTTAAAGGAAGAGTTGTCTTGTACAGAACACTTAAAAGCTGTGGCCACACGGGAGAGCCTGACCTTACGTTGTGGTTTAGTTCCCGTTCTGCTCCCAAACCATTCTGTAGCCAGCAATGGGAAACTAGCACGAATGTTTCCTCTCTGTGGAGAGGAGTGTATCTAACTTCCTAAGTAAGAACTCCTGCCTGTCTTACTGTAATGTAAAACTGCTGTTCGGACTTCAGTATGCACTTGTCCCTGAGTGGTAATGCTCGTTTCTATAGTATGGGATAAGACCCTCAGCTTTGCTTTTAGCGCAGCTACTGGAAGAAAGTCTGGGACTTTTAGCTGGGAGCTGTTTCTGGAACCTGCTTCAGGGCTGTCTCTTGACAGAAAACTTGTAAAACTATAGAGGCTGACACCTTCTCCTTCATCTTTAAGCTTTTCTCTGGGTGAAAAGGGTAGACTGTATAATAAGTCTTTGACTTTTTGTGGTGGCCTTCTGGTGAATAATTACAGCTGTTCACTACCCACCTCTGTGTATAACAGCACTTCGACCAAGTTTTTGGCATTAAAAAAAAATAGTTGTCTGTTGCTCATGAGACTAGTGGCAATGAAGTCTGTAAGCCTCATTCATCTGTTGCTTGGTGAAGCCATGAGACCTTAGCACAATCTGCAGACTTGGGAAGATGCTGCATGGGTTTAACTTGGTTCACATTTGCTTTTCACAATCATGTGAACTAGGAACTCTTCTAAAATTAGTTTAAATTCCACACAATAAAAAGGTGATTTGCAAAGTTCTGTGTTTTTAAGTTCTGTGGATTGCACATTTTAGTCCCATTATTTATTACAGGAGGACTAAATCCTTCATAATTGCTCCAAAAGGGTAATTTGGTATGTGTCTGAGACCCATTAATGGACTGACTTTATCCCGTAACTTACCATATGCCTTATAATGGCTATTTACTAGAACTTCACTCTCCAGGGGAAAGGAGGGCTCCAATAGGCAACCTTATGACCTTTCTCCATGGCCTGAAGCTGCCATCTCTCTGCACTCTGCTGTAAAACAGAGGCAACTCCGCTCCCCAGCTGCATTCTCCAGTGGAAAGAAGGCACACCTTTGCAGCATTTTTCCATCTCTATTGTTGAAGTCCATTCCACCTTGCCTCATAACCAGCTTCAGAGCCACAACTGGTAATTATCAATTTTAGACTGCTCATGGCCAATAGATTCCATAAATGTAACTGTTTGCCAGTTTATCAACCCATTAACTAACTGGTTCGCCTCCACACCACAGTATATAGAAATACTTTCCATTAACTTGATGTAGTTCTGAATTCTTCATTTTTGTTTTATATCATTCTGCTTAACAAACCTTGATGTTTCATTATCTTCTAATCTCTGCATCAACTATCATAGCTTTTGGTCTTTGTACTTGATCAGTTCTTCTGAGGTTAAGTACTGATCTCACTTTTGTAGCAGCTGGTGAATTGAATGCCCTCAGACTGATCATGGGTGATTCTTTGTGGCAGGGTTGGTCAAAGCATGATGAAATATGGACAAAACTGTTAATAAACTTCTCTGTCTTCTGCCACTGCCCACGTTTTACCCAATTTCTACATTGAGATGATAAATGTTCAGCAACATAGCTCTGTTAAAGTAATGTCAAAGTTTTACTGAAATAACTTTTTTGAGACGACATCTCTTTATCACTCTCTCATCTGTATTCTGAGGGCACAAAAGAATTTCCTTATTCATAAATGTTAATTAAACAGATATTAGAGCTACAGAATGTTTCTCAAATAGCTGACTTTAACACTCGCTACTTGGGTTTTTTGCTAGTCTGTGCTTTTGGTCACACCATGATTTTGGTCATGTTAAGCAATTGGGTATTTAAAACAGTATTTCAATTTGGTTGTTTCCTTCACGGAAGTGGATTAAAATGCCATTAATGTTCTTGTTCCTGAGATTCCCCTGCTAGGACTGTAAGCGTGTGGCAAGATTATTCATCTGGATAGCTTTCGAAGAGCTCTTCGACTTCAAATCATTGTATTTTAAAGTGCTTTCTTATAGAGCAGAAAAGGAGGGGTTTCTTTACTCAGTGTATTGGGTGATGCAGGAGCTGATTTTTGTGATGGCTTATTTTGGCTTCACTCTGTTAAACTGACTAACAGCTCTGACGCTTGCTTTCAACTGCAAAGGAAATGTCTTTTTCTGCATGTTGTATTGTAGCTACATTTTGAGAATTTCTTCCGTTGGACTTCAGTTCTTCTGAAGTTACAGAGATCATCTGGTGATGTGGCTACCACACACCTGTTATGTCTGAGACTGTCAATCTGTGCAAGTGAGAGCTGGCATGCAGTGTCTTTTTATTCCAGTGGAATAACATGGCTTCTATAGTACTGATGATCGTTCCAAGTAAAGATGTAACATGAGAGGCATTTCTTAGTGGTCTGTTGTGACTCTAGGGCTCCGCTGGCTCCTGGGTTGTTTTTCAGGCAATTTGAGACCCTCTTCTCACTTGGAATTTTTTTGTCCATGAAGATCCCTTAAAGGTTCTGTGCTTCTCTTATCCGATGCTCCTTTCTACCCTCTAATCATGTCTGGTTTGTATTTGATTAAAACTAACAGTACTCTTCCAATCTCTACACTCTCCTTTTGAAGAAGGGGCTAAAGACTTAGGACAGGTTTTTAAGAAGGCTTCTGTCAGATACCACCAGGTCTGCTAATATGAGTTGCGCTTCTTGGTTACAGACTGAGATTTCTTGCTGATTGAAACGAAGATGGCCAGTCCAGTCAGTGATGGTGAGAACTGTTTGTATATTTTTGCCCCTGTCTTCATTGTGGGCTACCAAGTGTTTTAAGTGGATGGGTCATTCCTTTCTTGCCTCAAGTAGCTGTAACTTACCCCATGCATACGGATTCTAGCAGCCGAGTTTTTTGGTGGAAAAGAAAGTTCAAGTTGTAATTGGCTGCATTAGGATTCCGTGCTTCAGCGTTTCAGCTTCTCTGGAATTTCTCTGGCTACTCCCTATTTATGACTCCATGAACGACGTAAATAGACTTTGCCAGCAAAATAGTGACCTTTGTTCCTCTCCACTAACGCTTTTCCTTTAACAATTCTCTTTGAACTCACCGAGGGAAAGATTCCTGATGTAGGTAGATTTAAGCATGATGATTTCAATGCAGACCTGTCCTTACTTCTGCTACACAAAGTATCACATACAAGGGTGTGATCTATAGCAGTTCAATTGACAGGCAGTAAAACTATTGTTCACTCCTCATGGTTCATTTAGCATTCGTTGCTGTGATAACCCTGCTCAGATACTGCTGATCAGCTTAGCAGCCAGCTGACTGGGCGTGTGCTCTTTTGGCCTTTGGTAGATACAGAATACATTGTGTTTTCTTAACCACGGTGAGCGTCACCCTAAAGATGACTTAAGTGAGAAGGCTGGGTGCATACAGGAATTGGTTCTGCTTGTTAGCTATGCTATCCACTTGCTAAACTGCACTTGTTACCAAGTCTAACTTGTGCTGAAGCCTAACTGGCCTTTTTTAGAGAAGATTATCTTCTGGTTGTGGTTTTCTCTGATCTTTGCTTTATGCCGCTGAATTTTCAGGTGTGCATATATATATACATATTTATTTATATATGTATAGTGGGCTTTTTCATATGAAAAGCACTAATGAGAAGGAGCTTTCTCTGATTTATTGCTGTTCTGTGGCTCAAAACCATGAGTTTAATGACTTCCTGAAAAACACAAGAAGACTGCTCCTTCATTTATAAGCTTGTTTTGTTTTAAAGTATCTCATCTGGAATTGAAATTTGACCTGAAAAGTACTATACTTGCTTGTGTTTCAGGAACCTCATATGCTAGTTCTGCAAATTTGATCTCTCTCTTAACTCCTGGGTTAAATCCTCCCAATTCCAGGGTTGGTAAGCACTCAGTGCTTGGTATGTGAACAATGGTGTTAGCCATTTCTTCAGAACATGAGGGTGAAATAACTTAGTTTGAGAGTGCAGAAACTTCCAAAGTAAATCTTGTAGGCTGCTAAAAGGAATTGGCAAACATAACCTTTGGAGAAGCAAAGATGATTTCAGGAGGCTTTTTGTATGTGTTTTGAAAATACTCAATGAGTGTGAAGAATTATCTATTTTTTGTAATCTTTCTTATGCAGCACATGCTACTCGTGACCAGCTGGAAAGTAGAGCACACAGCATAGAAGAAATCTGTCCAGAACTGTAACTGCTTGTCAAAGACACAAATATAAACATCGCTTCATGATTTTTGCAATTAAGGCTCTTAAATATTGAGAAGCATATCAGTTACAATGTTGTATTGCCAAGAATGTTCATTTTAGACTTGTCCATTAGGCAGAAAAACCTGTCTAATTGATTTATTCTTGTGCCTAGTATTTCACGGAGAATACTGCTTCATAATCTGTTCAACCAGAATGGCATTCCCTGTATGTATAACGCTGATTATCTTGCGTAATGTACTGTTACTCTTCATGCTTCGAAACACAGTATCTTGGTTTTTCACTATTTATTTGACAGTGTTCTAGGTGTGGTATCTCTTATGGAAAGGTTTAGGATTCAAGAGCCAAACGGTACAACATACATCAGATTGACATGCAAGCTATTTATCGGATGTGTTAAGCAGTTTAAAAAGGGATTATTTAAGTCTTAAACTTTTTTGCAAAATGTTGACCTGTTAATATAGATTTGAGTACGTTATTACCCGTACCTTCCCAGTCTTTACAAGAAGAGTGGTATTAATTTTTAAGAGTGGTGTTTGGAATCAGTTGTTAGTTTCTGACTGAGGCAGTACTAACGTCTGGTGGAGGGAATGTTTTTACACTGGAAATGTGCTAACTTGAACTTTGCATTTAACTGTCATCTCTTCCATTGGGACTGTATGTTTTGTGGAGCTCTCTTTGGCTTATCATGAGAACATGGAAGTTCTCTCCAACTTTTCTCTTAAAACCACATCCACTGTCACTCTTCTGGCTCGCTTCAAACTTTTGGTCCTTTCCAGTTGCATGAAGAGTGCTTGTGCTACTAGCACTTGAGGAAAAACACGCAACCATGAGCAAATCCACATCAGGACTGTGAAGATGAGCTGAGTTTTAGGCTCTGGCTGTTCCTTATATAAAGATAACTGCTGCTGATCTCCTACTCATTTGGGGTTGGTAACCTGCATACTGAAAACCACTGGTCTAAATCTTCCTGTATCCATTGCAACTTACAGCAGCTGCTTTTGCAAAATGAAGGCTGTTTGGAAGAATAGAAGGGAAACTGCCTAGTTCAAATACTTGTTTACAGTGTGGTTGTATAGCCCCTGAAAAGAGGGATTCTGAACCTCCAAATTGCTATAAACAACTTCCCACTCGGTGGAATTTGACTGGTGAATGTTCCAGTATTCAGAGTAGTTCCTGGGTTTTATTACACAAATGAAGTATACACTTAAGCTTTAGCTTGGTTATGGAATAGTGTATATCTTAATTTTGACCTGAATTTGATATGTTGCAAAAATCCATATCATTATATGGATCTATTTTAAAATGTCTTTTTGTCCACTGTATATGTGAAGTTTGAATAAAGGAATGAAAGTTATTTTACAGTTACATGCATTCTCAAGTGTGAGCTTTCATGAAATCCTAGAGAGACTGAGAGTGAATAAGGCAATAGGATGCTGTCCTTTGAAAGGTTTATACAGGAATAATTAGTTAGAATGGATGCATTGCCAAAGATGCCTGTGAGTTGTCCTAATTGGGTGTTGTAGTGTGCCTTTCCCAACTATCTCCTCTCCTTAGTAGGTGACAGGGTTGTCAGCTGTGGCTTATTTAGTCTTCTAAGGGCCTGAATCAGGATTAATAGCATCTTTTCACAAGAAAGAGTTCAACTCTTGATTCACTCCAGTGTGGTGATGCTAATTTTTCAATATGGAGAATGCTCTTTCTTCTTGTATCAAACATGGTCACTTCTATAGAACAAACAGGGGCAGAGTAAGCATTTAGAGACTTCTGACTCCTAAAGTCACTTACTGCAGCTTTAAATTTGGCTCCCAAGAATAGGATTTCAAAACTTGAAAGTTTGCACCCTTTTTATACCAGCTTGCAGCGTTCAGACTGTTGGAACGTCTGCACCGACCTGTATTTCACACCGACCAGCGGATGGCCTGGTCTGCCCCAGCTAGGGCAGTTAAGTCCTACTGAGAGAGTGGCAGCACTCGGCAAAGCTGCGTTACTTTCAGACTGGAGCATGAACGGGTCAAGATTTGACCAATGTGTATGGGTAATGCAGGTGTCTTCTGCCATGCTGTAAAACAGATTACTCGTACTTTGTGATAAGTACAAGTGGGTACTTTGTACCCCCAATTATAGAATCGTTTAGGTTGGAAAAGACCTTTAAGATCGAGTCCAACCGTTAACCTAGCACTGCCGAGTCCACCGCTAAACCATGTCCCTAAGCACCACATCTACAGGTCCTTTAAATACCTCCAGGGATGGCGACTCCATCAGCAGCAGCTCTTATACGAGCTACTGTCCTGCCCTCCTTCCCCCCACACTTTCTGTGTCCAAGACCTCATTTTCATTTTGGTGCTCAGCAAGGGGTACTTAGTACCCTACAATGCCTACAAAGCATTTTCTTTAACAAACGAAAAAACCTTTGCTAACTTCCAGTAAAGACCTTTCCTGTAATGGCTTCCAAAATCCTGGATGAAATGGGTATGTAGCTTTGAGGGAGGTACAGTATACGGAAATGCATGAAGATGGCTTTAAGTGAACCTCAGAATGTAAAGTAGGTCCCTTCATCAGTCAGATGATTTTGAGCTGCCTGGGTGATCTCCCTTTTTCCGTGCCACCAAGCCCCCAAGTTTTAGTTAGATGCCATTTTTGAACTTGTACTGGTTTTAGTTAGGGGTTTTATTAAAGGCTTTGCTCTCCTCTTCATTTTCTTCAGTGGTAGCAAAAATTCTGTTTGTGCTGCTTCACCTCGCTCACCTGGAGTGCAACCCAATGTACCTGACGCTGCTTGTAACTGAAAGGCTGGTTTACTTGATTTTATCCAGGCTTACAGCTTCATGCATTTTAAAAGCCAAAGTAGGCAAGTTTACTTTGCAGTAACTACAGATACTCTATGTACATAGCTTTTTTTACAAAGGGATGTCTGATTTCCTTCTATTCTGGAAATACCAATTATAGTTCCCTGCTGAACGGGGACAAGAGAAGAAATGCCTTTTCTCTTTTTACGTTTGATGGGGACTTAGCTTGCATGCACATCTTAATCCTGGGGTAAAGGCATATGGTAAGGGCTCATTTGTACAGTAAAGAGTGGCGTAAAGAGGAAACAAAAGACACGCAGCCCCTACTAATGTGGACGCTGAGCTCCGCAGCATCACAATTGTGAAGCTTCTTGCACAGGTTTAAATCCTCAAGCTGCATCCTGTTTAGAGAAAGTATTTTCAATATGCTTCCAATAGGAAGATCACTTGCAAGTAAGAGCCTTAACTCCATCTTTAAAGTTTTTTTTGTCCTTAAAGTTTCTTTCACAACGAGTTGTATACAGTTCATGCAAACTGCAAATATTTTTTTCCACAGCTCGCTCTCTCGTGTTAAACTTGTATATCTTACCAGAACTCTGTTTCTGTAACATGCTTTTTGTGGTGTTTATTATGATACCACCTCACAAATGTAATTATTCTGTTTGAAACCAGTGTTAAGTGTCAAAACGTAAATAAAACCATTGTTCTCATTACTGCCTTACGGCACTAACACTAGATGTATTGGTTTGACTTCTTGGAGCTTTTTAGAAGAAACCAGCAGCTACTGTAACTTTTGCAGGTGTGTTCACAGATGAATACTTAAACCAATATTGCAATTTCCTTATCACTGCAAACGAGGAAGTACTCTTTAGTGTAACTTTGATACACATCCATTTGTACACACTTTCAGATTTTGTGGCTGCTTGGCCCCCTAGGCGCGGGGGTAGATCTGGGAACCTGAATCGTGAATTTAAGACAGCAGCACCACAGAAAAGGTTGCGTTTTTCTAGGTAATTTTCTTTGTGTGTTGTAGGATTAAAGCAAGACTGGTCTGTCTCTTTATGGTCTGCCTTGAGTAATCACTCACTAGCACTGAGTAATGGAAAATGACTTAACACCAACTATTCCTTAGGAAGTAAAACTGTATTCCAAAAAAAAGAGCTGGGCTCTCTTCAATTGCACACTTTAGTTGAAAAGTGGATTTCATAACATAAATGCAGCCAAAGTGATACAAAAATTTCTTAACTTGCTGCTTTTTCTATGTGAGTATGACGGATGCACTCGACTCCTTAACCAAACTAACTGTAGTTTGGTTAGTTTTGGTGAGGGACAGCTCACAAAAATATACCATCGTTGCATCTGAGTAACTCGCAGTTTGGATCTGACATTTCACCAGTCTTAAGAAACAAACCACAAAAACACCCAAAACCACAACTGACTGAACCAAAAAGCTTCCCTTTGCTCCTGTGAAAGAACACGTTAGCTGAGGGAGGGACAGCAAGGGTACAGCAGGCATTCAACTTCTTGGAAAGGAAAGAAGTCTTATGTTCCACTCTGTCCTTCCATGTTGACTGTTTCTCCTTGTGAGACCAAAAGGAAGTCAGGGGAGAGACAACGGGTAAGATAAGGGAAAGGGATGAAAAAATAGAGGTGAAGCGTGGCGCAGGTGATGGGGCACTGGAGGGATGGAGGGTGTGAAGAGTGCAGGGGGCGAGCAGGCTCGCTGGGAGCAGGTACGGCGGCTCCTCAAACTCCCGGAGGAGCTGAGAGTGAACGTCACCCACTCGTGTCAGCTTCAGAGTGAACGTCACCCATTCATGTCAGCTTCAGAGTGAACATCACCCACTCATGTCAGCTTCCCAGGACGGAGCCTGTGACTTGGTGTGACATTGCTTCCTCTTTGCCAAGTTTAACTGGAAGAGAACAGTAACTCGTACTCCTCTGTCACTGCCTTTGAGGATGAGTGGGGATGGCCGACACTCCTTTCCCTTTGTCGTTTTTACATCTGGGACCACTAAGCAGTGCCAAACTTGTTAAAGCTCCTCTTCTGTTTTCTCTTAAGGGATCAGAAATCTGCAATGTTCTGCAGTCCTTCACTACAAAGTGAGAGAGGACCAACGTGGCCCTTTTCACTCTGTGATACAGACCTTTTGCTGTCTGAAAAGCCTTCAAAAAGTATCCTCAGGCAAACTTCCGTGCAAAACCCAAACACGCACACTCGATACTCTCTGTACCGAAAAAAAAACCCCCTGCTGTCCGTGTTTCTCCTTCAAAGACAACTTTGAATCCCCCCCAAGTGACGCAAGTCTACAGTTACTTCCGAGATGTAGAAGTGAAACACGCCGGAGAGCACCCGGAGCTGCAACTTCTCCATGGTGCCTCAGCAGCTGCCGCCGCGCCTTCAGCAGGCGACATTGGCTCCCCTCGGCGGCGGGGCCGTGCGTTGCCTCCCGCCCCAGCGGCTGCCTCACTTTCTGCCACATGGCATGGCCACCTGCCCGGCGCTCAGCGGGGCCGGCTGCCCGCTTCAGCCATCTCGGCTCCTCCAGACGGGGCGGCCGGGCCTCGCCTGCGCAGGTGGGCACCGGGCCGGGCCTGGCCTTCCCGCGCGTGTCTTATCCCCGAGGGAGACGTTCCCCTGCGTGACTAATGGCTTTAACTTAGAGAAGGTGAACATAGAATCACAGAATCATTAAGGTTGGAAAAGACCTCTGAGATCATCGAGTCCAACCGTCAACCCAACACCGC
>NW_008795629.1:1361234-1361776 GCF_000699145.1 Aptenodytes forsteri
CGACCCCGACCGCCAGCGCCACCGCCGCGCCCCGCCCCGCGGCAACGTCACCCACCGCGAGCGACGGGCGGACCAGCCTATCGCAGCGCTGGGGCGGCCCCCTCAGTGTTTGTGGGCGCTGGGATTGGTCTTCCGGGTAGCCGTGGCAATGGAGCTTGGCCAATTGGTGGGAGGCCAACGGCCGTTTTCCCGTTGGCTTACCAGGCTGTCACTCTTTAGGACGCCCGATGAAGAAGTAATCCCTGCGGCACCCGGCGGTTAGCTGCCTCCTCTGAGTGGCCCACTTATGGGGCGGTCTTCCTATTATGCCCTCCCCTCTCGCCTTGTGATTGGCCAGGGCGCTCCCCTGCTCCTGCGACTGGATGGGCCGGCTGCCCTTCCACCGCCCTACGCCGATTTGGGGGAAGCCCCGCCTAGGCCGGTGCCTCGTTGGCTGTTTCTGCCGTTCGCTGTCGCCTATTGGCTGGCCGGGCCGTCAGTCGCGTTTGGGCGCGGGAGGCGGGCAGAGGGGTTGCTCGGCGCGGCCTTCCCGCAGCAGCCGC